>NC_135959.1:70736866-70966691 GCF_053455715.1 Rhinoraja longicauda | reverse complement strand
GTAACACAGAAGTAGATAGGATGTTATGGAGAGTGTACGATGGGCTTGCCTTCATGGGTCGGGGCAATGAGTATAAATGACGGGACGTCATTGGCAGTTGTATAAAACTTTGGTGAGTTGACAGTAGGAGTATTGTCTGCAGTTTGTCCCATTACTGGACAAATGCAGATTTGCTGGTGAGAGTCAATAAGAGTTTCAAGATGTTGAGTTAATGAGAGAATATTAGCTACTGGGATATTGTGGATAAACTCAGAGTGTTTTCTCCAGATTGCCGGAGACTGAGGGGTTACCTGATGGAAGTGTATAAAATGTCCTCGACCATTACTATCCCGCTCAATCTATTCCACTCTTCCTCACTGCCAGCACTGTCATATTACACAGCCTATTCTTTCCCTTCCATAATTATCGACACCATTTGAGAAGTTAGTAGGCCAAGTGGACCCGTTGGGCCCAAAACTCTCCTGCACCCTCTCCTCCCACTTCCCCTCCCCGCTCCCTGCTACCTTCCCACCTCTTCCACCCCTCCCGCCATTGGCTCTTGAGTGTTTTGCTAAAATGGTTTAGCACAATGGGGAAATGAGTGTAGTTGTGGACAGTGAGGAAGGTGGTGATAGGAAGAAATGGATCATAGATAAGTTTAAATTAGGGCAAAATGGGAAAAGGCAGATAGAGTTTAATTCAGGCAAGAGTGAGGTGAGATGTTGCAGCATTTCTAATGCAAGAGGGAAGTACACAATTAATGTGATGACAATCGGGGACATAGATGTGGAGTGAGATCTTGGTGGAAAGTCTGTACCTCACTGAAAGTGACACACAAGTAGATAGGATGTTATGGAAAGCGTACGATGTGCTTGCCTTCATGGGTCGGGGCAATGGGTATAAATGACGGGACGTCATTGGCAGTTGTATAAAACTTTGGTGAGGTGATCTTAGGAGTATTGTCTGCAGTTTGTCCCATTACTGGACAAATGCGGAGTGGCTGGAGAGAGTTAACAAGAGTTTCAAGATGTTAACTTGATTAGAGAATATTAGATACTGGGATATTGTGGGTAAACTCAGAGTGTTTTCTCCAGATCGCCGGAGACTGAGGGGTTACCAGATAGAAGTCTATTAAATGTCCTCGACCAATACTGTCCCGCTCAATCTATTCCACTCCACCTCACTATCAGCACTGTCATATTACAGTCTATTCTTTCCCTTCCATAATTCTCAACACCATTTGAGAAGTTTGTAGACCAAGTGGACCCGTTGGGCCCAAAGCTCTCCTGCATTGGTGCAACACCCTCTCCACCCCCTACCTCTCGCCCCCTCCCTGCCGCCTTCCCACCTCCCCACCCCCCTTCCACTCTCCCCCCTCCCCCTCCACCACTTCCCCGGCACCCCATCTCCATCCCCCTCAACCCGCCTTATTCTCCCTCCTCCCCTTCTCCCTCCCTTCCCCCCCCCTCCCTCCCTCCCTCCCTCCCTCCCTCCCTCCCTCCCTCCCTCCCTCCCTCCCACTTCCCTCCCCTATGAGATAGATTTAAACTTTAAAATGTGAATAATCTTACAAATATATCACCGATTTCAATGAACCTTCCTCCATGAGCACCAAAGGGACAATGGTGAGTTAGGTGGGCCTAAAATGGTCGAGCTATCGTGTGCCATTTTGCCTGTAGTTCAGGAACAAACAAACAAACAAACGAGGGTTTTAGTATATAAATTACTCATTTCAACCCCATCCCCCCCTCTGTTGCAGGTCCGGTGCCCGTCCGTCTGGTGAATGGTAACAACATGTGCTCCGGGAGAGTGGAGGTCTATCACAACTCCACCTGGGGCACCGTCTGCGGCAGGAGCTGGGATATCAATGCGGGGAACGTGGTCTGCAGGGTGTTGAACTGTGGGGCGGCCCGGTCAGTAACAACAGCTGCCCCCTACGGAGAGGCCACTGGGAACATCTGGCTGGATGGGGTGATGTGTAATGGGACAGAGCCTGCCCTCGACCAGTGTCCTGCCAGCCCATGGCGGGTGAATAACTGCACACACGGAGAGTACGCTGGAGTCTTCTGCTCAGGTGAGTGTGGCTGGGGCTTGTACTCTCTCAGCAGAGTGGGCTTTGTGCCGGTGTTGGGGGTTTAAACCAGAAACTAACGTTCCATTGATTCTTGAGTGTTTTGCTAAAATGGTTTAGCACCACAGGGAAATGAGTGTAGATGTGGACAGTGAGGAAAGTGGTGATAGGAAAAAATGGATCATAGATAAGTTTAAATTAGGGCAAAATGGGAAAAGGCAGATAGAGTTTAATTTAGGCAAGAGTGAGGTGAGATGTTGCAGCATTTCTAATGCAAGAGGGAAGTACACAATGAATGTGATGACAATTGGGGGCATAGATGTGCAGTGAGATCTTGGTGGAAAGTCTGTACCTCCTTGAATGTAACACAGAAGTAGATAGGATGTTATGGAAAGCGTACGATGTGCTTGCCTTCATGGGTCGGGGCAACGAGTATACATGAAGGGATGTCATTGGCAGTTGTATAAAACTTTGGCGAGGTGACCTTAGGAGTATTGTCTCCAGTTTGTCCCATTACTGGACAAATGTGGAGTTGCTGGAGAGAGTTAACAAGAGTTTCAAGATGTTGACTTAATTAGAGAATATTAGCTACTGGCATATTGTTGGTAAACTCAGAGTGCTTTCTCCAGGTCGTCGGAGACTGAGGGGTTACCGGATAGAAGTGTATAACATGTCCTCGACCATTACTATCCCGCTCAATCTATTCCACTCTTCCTCACTATCAGCACTGTCATATTACACAGCCTATTCTTTCCCTTCCATAATTCTCGACACCATTTGAGGAGTTAGTAGGCCAAGTGGACCCGTTGGGCCCAAAACTCTCCTGCACCCTCTCCTCCCACTTCCCCTCCCCCCTCCCTGCTGCCTTCCCACCTCTTCCACCCCTCCCGCTCCCCCTCTCCCCCATCCCCCTCCACCACTTCCCCTGCACCCCATCTCCATCCCCCTCAACCCCCCTAATCCTCACTCCTCCCCTCTCCCTCCCTCCCCCCCCTCCCTCCTAAGGAGATAGATTTAAACTTTAAAATGTGAATAATTTTACGAATATCACACGAATTTCAATGAAACTTCCTCCATGAGCACCAAAGGGACAACGGTGAGTTAGGTGGGCCCAAAATGGTCGAGCTATTGTGTGCCATTTTGCCTGCAGTTCAGGAACAAACAAACAAACAAACAAACGAGAGTTTTCGTATGTAGATGTCTAATTTTGACCTCATCCCCCCTGTGTTGCAGGTCCGGTGCCCATCCGTCTGGTGAATGGGAACAACATGTGCTCCGGGAGAGTGGAGGTCTATCACAACTCCACCTGGGGCACCGTCTGCGGCAGGAGCTGGGATATCAATGCTGGGAACGTGGTCTGCAGGGTGTTGAACTGTGGGGCGGCCCGGTCAGTAACAACAGCTGCCTCCTACGGAGAGGCCACTGGGAACATCTGGCTGGATGGGGTGATGTGTAATGGGACAGAGCCTGCCCTCGACCAGTGTCCTGCCAGCCCATGGCGGGTGAATAACTGCACACACGGAGAGTACGCTGGAGTCTCCTGCTCAGGTGAGTGTGGGTGGGGCTTGTACTCTCTCAGCAGAGTGGGCTTTGTGCCGGTGTTGGTGGATTAAACCTGAAACTAACGTTCCATTTGTTCTTGAGTGTTTTGCTAAAATGATTTAGCACCACGGGGAAATGAGTGTAGACGTGGCCAGTGAGGAAGGTGGTGATAGGAAGAAATGGATCATAGATATGTTTAAATTAGGGCAAAATGGGAAAAGGCAGATAGAGTTTACTTCAGACAAGAGTGAGGTGAGATGTTGCAGCATTTCTAATGCAAGAGGGAAGTACACAATGAATGGGATGACAATCGGGGGCATAGATGTGCAGTGAGATCTTGGTGCAAAGTCTATACCTCCTTGAATGTAACACAGAAGTAGATAGGATGTTATGGAGAGTGTACGATGGGCTTGCCTTCATGGGTCGGGGCAATGAGTATAAATGACGGGACGTCATTGGCAGTTGTATAAAACTTTGGTGAGTTGACAGTAGGAGTATTGTCTGCAGTTTGTCCCATTACTGGACAAATGCAGATTTGCTGGTGAGAGTCAATAAGAGTTTCAAGATGTTGAGTTAATGAGAGAATATTAGCTACTGGGATATTGTGGATAAACTCAGAGTGTTTTCTCCAGATTGCCGGAGACTGAGGGGTTACCTGATGGAAGTGTATAAAATGTCCTCGACCATTACTATCCCGCTCAATCTATTCCACTCTTCCTCACTGCCAGCACTGTCATATTACACAGCCTATTCTTTCCCTTCCATAATTATCGACACCATTTGAGAAGTTAGTAGGCCAAGTGGACCCGTTGGGCCCAAAACTCTCCTGCACCCTCTCCTCCCACTTCCCCTCCCCGCTCCCTGCTACCTTCCCACCTCTTCCACCCCTCCCGCCATTGGCTCTTGAGTGTTTTGCTAAAATGGTTTAGCACAATGGGGAAATGAGTGTAGTTGTGGACAGTGAGGAAGGTGGTGATAGGAAGAAATGGATCATAGATAAGTTTAAATTAGGGCAAAATGGGAAAAGGCAGATAGAGTTTAATTCAGGCAAGAGTGAGGTGAGATGTTGCAGCATTTCTAATGCAAGAGGGAAGTACACAATTAATGTGATGACAATCGGGGACATAGATGTGGAGTGAGATCTTGGTGGAAAGTCTGTACCTCACTGAAAGTGACACACAAGTAGATAGGATGTTATGGAAAGCGTACGATGTGCTTGCCTTCATGGGTCGGGGCAATGGGTATAAATGACGGGACGTCATTGGCAGTTGTATAAAACTTTGGTGAGGTGATCTTAGGAGTATTGTCTGCAGTTTGTCCCATTACTGGACAAATGCGGAGTGGCTGGAGAGAGTTAACAAGAGTTTCAAGATGTTAACTTGATTAGAGAATATTAGATACTGGGATATTGTGGGTAAACTCAGAGTGTTTTCTCCAGATCGCCGGAGACTGAGGGGTTACCAGATAGAAGTCTATTAAATGTCCTCGACCAATACTGTCCCGCTCAATCTATTCCACTCCACCTCACTATCAGCACTGTCATATTACAGTCTATTCTTTCCCTTCCATAATTCTCAACACCATTTGAGAAGTTTGTAGACCAAGTGGACCCGTTGGGCCCAAAGCTCTCCTGCATTGGTGCAACACCCTCTCCACCCCCTACCTCTCGCCCCCTCCCTGCCGCCTTCCCACCTCCCCACCCCCCTTCCACTCTCCCCCCTCCCCCTCCACCACTTCCCCGGCACCCCATCTCCATCCCCCTCAACCCGCCTTATTCTCCCTCCTCCCCTTCTCCCTCCCTTCCCCCCCCCCTCCCTCCCTCCCTCCCTCCCTCCCTCCCTCCCTCCCTCCCTCCCACTTCCCTCCCCTATGAGATAGATTTAAACTTTAAAATGTGAATAATCTTACAAATATATCACCGATTTCAATGAACCTTCCTCCATGAGCACCAAAGGGACAATGGTGAGTTAGGTGGGCCTAAAATGGTCGAGCTATCGTGTGCCATTTTGCCTGTAGTTCAGGAACAAACAAACAAACAAACGAGGGTTTTAGTATATAAATTACTCATTTCAACCCCATCCCCCCCTCTGTTGCAGGTCCGGTGCCCGTCCGTCTGGTGAATGGTAACAACATGTGCTCCGGGAGAGTGGAGGTCTATCACAACTCCACCTGGGGCACCGTCTGCGGCAGGAGCTGGGATATCAATGCGGGGAACGTGGTCTGCAGGGTGTTGAACTGTGGGGCGGCCCGGTCAGTAACAACAGCTGCCCCCTACGGAGAGGCCACTGGGAACATCTGGCTGGATGGGGTGATGTGTAATGGGACAGAGCCTGCCCTCGACCAGTGTCCTGCCAGCCCATGGCGGGTGAATAACTGCACACACGGAGAGTACGCTGGAGTCTTCTGCTCAGGTGAGTGTGGCTGGGGCTTGTACTCTCTCAGCAGAGTGGGCTTTGTGCCGGTGTTGGGGGTTTAAACCAGAAACTAACGTTCCATTGATTCTTGAGTGTTTTGCTAAAATGGTTTAGCACCACAGGGAAATGAGTGTAGATGTGGACAGTGAGGAAAGTGGTGATAGGAAAAAATGGATCATAGATAAGTTTAAATTAGGGCAAAATGGGAAAAGGCAGATAGAGTTTAATTTAGGCAAGAGTGAGGTGAGATGTTGCAGCATTTCTAATGCAAGAGGGAAGTACACAATGAATGTGATGACAATTGGGGGCATAGATGTGCAGTGAGATCTTGGTGGAAAGTCTGTACCTCCTTGAATGTAACACAGAAGTAGATAGGATGTTATGGAAAGCGTACGATGTGCTTGCCTTCATGGGTCGGGGCAACGAGTATACATGAAGGGATGTCATTGGCAGTTGTATAAAACTTTGGCGAGGTGACCTTAGGAGTATTGTCTCCAGTTTGTCCCATTACTGGACAAATGTGGAGTTGCTGGAGAGAGTTAACAAGAGTTTCAAGATGTTGACTTAATTAGAGAATATTAGCTACTGGCATATTGTTGGTAAACTCAGAGTGCTTTCTCCAGGTCGTCGGAGACTGAGGGGTTACCGGATAGAAGTGTATAACATGTCCTCGACCATTACTATCCCGCTCAATCTATTCCACTCTTCCTCACTATCAGCACTGTCATATTACACAGCCTATTCTTTCCCTTCCATAATTCTCGACACCATTTGAGGAGTTAGTAGGCCAAGTGGACCCGTTGGGCCCAAAACTCTCCTGCACCCTCTCCTCCCACTTCCCCTCCCCCCTCCCTGCTGCCTTCCCACCTCTTCCACCCCTCCCGCTCCCCCTCTCCCCCATCCCCCTCCACCACTTCCCCTGCACCCCATCTCCATCCCCCTCAACCCCCCTAATCCTCACTCCTCCCCTCTCCCTCCCTCCCCCCCCTCCCTCCTAAGGAGATAGATTTAAACTTTAAAATGTGAATAATTTTACGAATATCACACGAATTTCAATGAAACTTCCTCCATGAGCACCAAAGGGACAACGGTGAGTTAGGTGGGCCCAAAATGGTCGAGCTATTGTGTGCCATTTTGCCTGCAGTTCAGGAACAAACAAACAAACAAACAAACGAGAGTTTTCGTATGTAGATGTCTAATTTTGACCTCATCCCCCCTGTGTTGCAGGTCCGGTGCCCATCCGTCTGGTGAATGGGAACAACATGTGCTCCGGGAGAGTGGAGGTCTATCACAACTCCACCTGGGGCACCGTCTGCGGCAGGAGCTGGGATATCAATGCTGGGAACGTGGTCTGCAGGGTGTTGAACTGTGGGGCGGCCCGGTCAGTAACAACAGCTGCCTCCTACGGAGAGGCCACTGGGAACATCTGGCTGGATGGGGTGATGTGTAATGGGACAGAGCCTGCCCTCGACCAGTGTCCTGCCAGCCCATGGCGGGTGAATAACTGCACACACGGAGAGTACGCTGGAGTCTCCTGCTCAGGTGAGTGTGGGTGGGGCTTGTACTCTCTCAGCAGAGTGGGCTTTGTGCCGGTGTTGGTGGATTAAACCTGAAACTAACGTTCCATTTGTTCTTGAGTGTTTTGCTAAAATGATTTAGCACCACGGGGAAATGAGTGTAGACGTGGCCAGTGAGGAAGGTGGTGATAGGAAGAAATGGATCATAGATATGTTTAAATTAGGGCAAAATGGGAAAAGGCAGATAGAGTTTACTTCAGACAAGAGTGAGGTGAGATGTTGCAGCATTTCTAATGCAAGAGGGAAGTACACAATGAATGGGATGACAATCGGGGGCATAGATGTGCAGTGAGATCTTGGTGCAAAGTCTATACCTCCTTGAATGTAACACAGAAGTAGATAGGATGTTATGGAGAGTGTACGATGGGCTTGCCTTCATGGGTCGGGGCAATGAGTATAAATGACGGGACGTCATTGGCAGTTGTATAAAACTTTGGTGAGTTGACAGTAGGAGTATTGTCTGCAGTTTGTCCCATTACTGGACAAATGCAGATTTGCTGGTGAGAGTCAATAAGAGTTTCAAGATGTTGAGTTAATGAGAGAATATTAGCTACTGGGATATTGTGGATAAACTCAGAGTGTTTTCTCCAGATTGCCGGAGACTGAGGGGTTACCTGATGGAAGTGTATAAAATGTCCTCGACCATTACTATCCCGCTCAATCTATTCCACTCTTCCTCACTGCCAGCACTGTCATATTACACAGCCTATTCTTTCCCTTCCATAATTATCGACACCATTTGAGAAGTTAGTAGGCCAAGTGGACCCGTTGGGCCCAAAACTCTCCTGCACCCTCTCCTCCCACTTCCCCTCCCCGCTCCCTGCTACCTTCCCACCTCTTCCACCCCTCCCGCCATTGGCTCTTGAGTGTTTTGCTAAAATGGTTTAGCACAATGGGGAAATGAGTGTAGTTGTGGACAGTGAGGAAGGTGGTGATAGGAAGAAATGGATCATAGATAAGTTTAAATTAGGGCAAAATGGGAAAAGGCAGATAGAGTTTAATTCAGGCAAGAGTGAGGTGAGATGTTGCAGCATTTCTAATGCAAGAGGGAAGTACACAATTAATGTGATGACAATCGGGGACATAGATGTGGAGTGAGATCTTGGTGGAAAGTCTGTACCTCACTGAAAGTGACACACAAGTAGATAGGATGTTATGGAAAGCGTACGATGTGCTTGCCTTCATGGGTCGGGGCAATGGGTATAAATGACGGGACGTCATTGGCAGTTGTATAAAACTTTGGTGAGGTGATCTTAGGAGTATTGTCTGCAGTTTGTCCCATTACTGGACAAATGCGGAGTGGCTGGAGAGAGTTAACAAGAGTTTCAAGATGTTAACTTGATTAGAGAATATTAGATACTGGGATATTGTGGGTAAACTCAGAGTGTTTTCTCCAGATCGCCGGAGACTGAGGGGTTACCAGATAGAAGTCTATTAAATGTCCTCGACCAATACTGTCCCGCTCAATCTATTCCACTCCACCTCACTATCAGCACTGTCATATTACAGTCTATTCTTTCCCTTCCATAATTCTCAACACCATTTGAGAAGTTTGTAGACCAAGTGGACCCGTTGGGCCCAAAGCTCTCCTGCATTGGTGCAACACCCTCTCCACCCCCTACCTCTCGCCCCCTCCCTGCCGCCTTCCCACCTCCCCACCCCCCTTCCACTCTCCCCCCTCCCCCTCCACCACTTCCCCGGCACCCCATCTCCATCCCCCTCAACCCGCCTTATTCTCCCTCCTCCCCTTCTCCCTCCCTTCCCCCCCCCTCCCTCCCTCCCTCCCTCCCTCCCTCCCTCCCACTTCCCTCCCCTATGAGATAGATTTAAACTTTAAAATGTGAATAATCTTACAAATATATCACCGATTTCAATGAACCTTCCTCCATGAGCACCAAAGGGACAATGGTGAGTTAGGTGGGCCTAAAATGGTCGAGCTATCGTGTGCCATTTTGCCTGTAGTTCAGGAACAAACAAACAAACAAACGAGGGTTTTAGTATATAAATTACTCATTTCAACCCCATCCCCCCCTCTGTTGCAGGTCCGGTGCCCGTCCGTCTGGTGAATGGTAACAACATGTGCTCCGGGAGAGTGGAGGTCTATCACAACTCCACCTGGGGCACCGTCTGCGGCAGGAGCTGGGATATCAATGCGGGGAACGTGGTCTGCAGGGTGTTGAACTGTGGGGCGGCCCGGTCAGTAACAACAGCTGCCCCCTACGGAGAGGCCACTGGGAACATCTGGCTGGATGGGGTGATGTGTAATGGGACAGAGCCTGCCCTCGACCAGTGTCCTGCCAGCCCATGGCGGGTGAATAACTGCACACACGGAGAGTACGCTGGAGTCTTCTGCTCAGGTGAGTGTGGCTGGGGCTTGTACTCTCTCAGCAGAGTGGGCTTTGTGCCGGTGTTGGGGGATTAAACCTGAAACTAACGTTCCATTTGTTCTTGAGTGTTTTGCTAAAATGATTTAGGACATCGGGGAAATGAGTGTAGATGTGGACAGTGAGGACGGTGGTGATAGGAATTAATGGATCATAGATAAGTTTAAATTAGGGCAAGATGGGAATAGGCAGATAGAGTTTAATTCAGGCAAGAGTGAGGTGAGATGTTGCAGCATTTCTAATGCAAGAGGGAAGTACACAATGAATGGGATGACAATCGGGGGCATAGATGTGCAGTGAGATCTTGGTGCAAAGTCTGTACCTCCTTGAATGTAACACAGAAGTAGATAGGATGTTATGGAGAGTGTACGATGGGCTTGCCTTCATGGGTCGGGGCAATGAGTATAAATGACGGGACGTCATTGGCAGTTGTAGAAAACTTTGGTGAGTTGACAGTAGGAGTATTGTCTGCAGTTTGTCCCATTACTGGACAAATGCAGATTTGCTGGAGAGAGTCAACAAGAGTTTCAAGATGTTGACTTAATGAGAGAATATTAGCTACTGGGATATTGTGGATAAACTCAAGAGTGTTTTCTCCAGATTGCCGGAGACTGAGGGGTTACCTGATAGAAGTGTATAAAATGTCCTCGACCAATACTATCCCGCTAAATCTATTCCACTCTTCCTCACTGCCAGCACTGTCATATTACACAGCCTATTCTTTCCCTTCCATAATTCTCGACACCATTTGAGAAGTTAGTAGGCCAAGTGTACCCGTTTGTGCCCAAAACTCTCCTGCACCCTCTCCTCCCACTTCCCCTCCCCCCTCCCTGCTGCCTTCCCACCTCTTCCACCCCTCCCGCCATTGGCTCTTGAGTGTTTTGCTAAAATGGTTTAGCACAATGGGGAAATGAGTGTAGTTGTGGACAGTGAGGAAGGTGGTGATAGGAAGAAATGGATCATAGATAAGTTTAAATTAGGGCAAAATGGGAAAAGCAGATAGAGTTTAATTCAGGGAAGAGTGAGGTGAGATGTTGCAGCATTTCTAATGCAAGAGGGAAGTACACAATTAATGTGATGACAATCGGGGGCATAGATGTGCAGTGAGATCTTGGTGGAAAGTCTGTACCTCACTGAAAGTGACACAGAAGTAGATAGGATGTTATGGAAAGCGTACGATGGGCTTGCCTTCATGGGTCGGGGCAATGAGTATAAATGACGGGACGTCATTGGCAGTTGTATAAAACTTTGGTGAGGTGATCTTAGGAGTATTGTCTGCAGTTTGTCCCATTACTGGACAAATGCGGAGTGGCTGGAGAGAGTTAACAAGAGTTTCAAGATGTTAACTTGATTAGAGAATATTAGCTACTGGGATATTGTGGGTAAACTCAGAGTGTTTTCTCCAGATCGCCGGAGACTGAGGGGTTACCAGATAGAAGTCTATTAAATGTCCTCGACCAATACTGTCCCGCTCAATCTATTCCACTCCACCTCACTATCAGCACTGTCATATTACAGTCTATTCTTTACCATCTATGATTCTCAACACCATTTGAGAAGTTAGTAGACCAAGTTGGGCCCAAAGCTCTCCTGCATTGGTGCAACACCCTCTCCTCCCCCTTCCTCTCCCCCCTCCCTGCCACCTTCCCACCTCCCCACCCCCTCCCCCACCCCCCTCCACCATTTCCCCAGCACCCCATCTCCATCCCCCTCAACCCACCTTATTCTCCCTCCTCCCCTCTCCCTCCCTCCCCCCCTCCCTCCCTCCCTCCCACCTCCCTCCCCTATGAGATAGATTTAAACTTTAAAATGTGAATAATTTTACAAATATATCACCGATTTCAATGAAACTTCCTCCATGAGCACCAAAGGGACAATGGTGAGTTAGGTGGGCCTAACATGGTCGAGCTATTGTGTGCCATTTTGCCTGTAGTTCAGGAACAAACAAACAAACAAACGAGGGTTTTAGTATATAAATGACTCATTTCAACCACATCCCCCCCTGTGTTGCAGGTCCGATGCCCGTCCGTCTGGTGAATGGGAACAACATGTGCTCCGGGAGAGTGGAGGTCTATCGTAACTCCACCTGGGGCACCGTCTGCGGCAGGAGCTGGGATATCAATGCGGGGAACGTGGTCTGCAGGGTGTTGAACTGTGGGGCGGCCCGGTCAGTAACAGCAGCTGCCTCCTACGGAGAGGCCACTGGGAACATCTGGCTGGATGGGGTGATGTGTAATGGGACAGAGCCTGCCCTCGACCAGTGTCCTGCCAGCCCATGGGGGGTGAATAACTGCACACACGGAGAGTATGCTGGAGTCTCCTGCTCAGGTGAGTGTGGGTGGGGCTGGTACTCTCTCAGCAGAGTGGGCTTTGTGCTGGTGTTGGGGGTTTAAACCAGAAACTAACGTTCCATTGGTTCTTGAGTGTTTTGCTAAAATGGTTTAGCACCACGGGGAAATGAGTGTAGATGTGGCCAGTGATGAAGGTGGTGATAGGAAGAAATGGATCATAGATAAGTTTCAATTAGGGCAAGATGGGAATAGGCAGATAGAGTTTAATTCAGGCAAGAGTGAGGTGAGATGTTGCAGCATTTCTAATGCAAGAGGGAAGTACACAATTAATGTGATGACAATCGGGGGCATAGATGTGCAGTGAGATCTTGGTGCAAAGTGTATACCTGCTTGAATGTAACACAGAAGTAGATCGGATGTTATGGAGAGTGTACGATGGGCTTGCCTTCATGGGTCGGGGCAATGAGTATAAATGACGGGACGTCATTGGCAGTTGTATAAAACTTTGGTGAGTTGACAGTAGGAGTATTGTCTGCAGTTTGTCCCATTACTGGACAAATGCAGATTTGCTGGAGAGAGTTAACAAGAGTTTCAAGATGTTGACTTAATGAGAGAATATTAGCTACTGGGATATTGTGGGTAAACTCAGAATGTTTTCTCCAGATTGCCGGAGTCTGAGGGGTTACCTGATAGAAGTGTATAAAATGACCTCGACCATTACTATCCCGCTCAATCTATTCCACTTCCTCACTGCCAGCACTGTCATATTACACAGTCTATTCTTTCCCTTCCATAATTCTCGGCACCATGTGAGAAGTTATTTCTAATTTCAACCTCATCTCCCCTCTGTTGCAGGTCCGGTGCCCGTCCGTCTGGTAAATGGGAACAACATGTGCTCCGGGAGAGTGGAGGTCTATCGTAACACCACCTGGGGCACCGTCTGCGGCAGGAGCTGGGATATCAATGCGGGAAACGTGGTCTGCAGGGTGTTGAACTGTGGGGCGGCCCGGTCAGTAACAACAGCTGCCTCCGACGGAGAGAACACTGGGAACATCTGGCTGGATGGGGTGATGTGTAATGGGACAGAGCCTGCCCTCGACCAGTGTCCTGCCAGCCCATGGCGGGTGAATAACTGCACACACGGAGAGTACGCTGGAGTCTCCTGCTCAGGTGAGTGTGGGTGGGGCTGGTACTCTCTCAGCAGAGTGGGCTTTGTGCCAGTGTTGGGGGTTTAAACCTGAAACTAACGTTCCATTGGTTCTTGAGTGTTTTGCTAAAATGGTTTAGCACAATGGGGAAATGAGTGTAGTTGTGGACAGTGAGGAAGGTGGTGATAGGAAGAAATGGATCATAGATAAGTTTAAATTAGGTCAAAATGGGAAAAGGCAGATAGAGTTTAATTCAAGAAAGAGTGAGGTGAGATGTTGCAGCATTTCTAATGCAAGAGGGAAGTACACAATTAATGTGATGACAATCGGGGGCATAGATGTGCAGTGAGATCTTGGTGGAAAGTCTGTACCTCACTGAAAGTGACACAGAAGTAGATAGGATGTTATGGAAAGCGTACGATGGGCTTGCCTTCATGGGTCGGGGCAATGAGTATAAATGACGGGACGTCATTGGCAGTTGTATAAAACTTTGGTGAGGTGATCTTAGGAGTATTGTCTGCAGTTTGTCCCATTACTGGACAAATGCGGAGTGGCTGGAGAGAGTTAACAAGAGTTTCAAGATGTTAACTTGGTTAGAGAATATTAGCTACTGGGATATTGTGGGTAAACTCAGAGTGTTTTCTCCAGATCGCCGGAGACTGAGGGGTTACCGGATAGAAGTGTATAACATGTCCTCGACCATTACTATCCCGCTCAATCTATTCCACTCTTCCTCACTATCAGCACTGTCATATTACACAGCCTATTCTTTCCCTTCCATAATTCTCGACACCATTTGAGGAGTTATTAGGCCAAGTGGACCCGTTGGGCCCAAAACTCTCCTGCACCCTCTCCTCCCACTTCCCCTCCCCCCTCCCTGCTGCCTTCCCACCTCTTCCACCCCTCCCGCTCCCCCTCTCCCCCATCCCCCTCCACCACTTCCCCTGCACCCCATCTCCATCCCCCTCAACCCCCCTAATCCTTACTCCTCCCCTCTCCCTCCCTCCCCCCCCTCCCTCCTAAGGAGATAGATTTAAACTTTAAAATGTGAATAATTTTACGAATATCACACGAATTTCAATGAAACTTCCTCCATGAGCACCAAAGGGACAACGGTGAGTTAGGTGGGCCCAAAATGGTCGAGCTATTGTGTGCCATTTTGCCTGCAGTTCAGGAACAAACAAACAAACAAACGAGAGTTTTCGTATGTAGATGTCTAATTTTGACCTCATCCCCCCTGTGTTGCAGGTCCGGTGCCCATCCGTCTGGTGAATGGGAACAACATGTGCTCCGGGAGAGTGGAGGTCTATCACAACTCCACCTGGGGCACCGTCTGCGGCAGGAGCTGGGATATCAATGCTGGGAACGTGGTCTGCAGGGTGTTGAACTGTGGGGCGGCCCGGTCAGTAACAACAGCTGCCTCCTACGGAGAGGCCACTGGGAACATCTGGCTGGATGGGGTGATGTGTAATGGGACAGAGCCTGCCCTCGACCAGTGTCCTGCCAGCCCATGGCGGGTGAATAACTGCACACACGGAGAGTACGCTGGAGTCTCCTGCTCAGGTGAGTGTGGGTGGGGCTTGTACTCTCTCAGCAGAGTGGGCTTTGTGCCGGTGTTGGGGGATTAAACCTGAAACTAACGTTCCATTTGTTCTTGAGTGTTTTGCTAAAATGATTTAGGACATCGGGGAAATGAGTGTAGATGTGGACAGTGAGGACGGTGGTGATAGGAATTAATGGATCATAGATAAGTTTAAATTAGGGCAAGATGGGAATAGGCAGATAGAGTTTAATTCAGGCAAGAGTGAGGTGAGATGTTGCAGCATTTCTAATGCAAGAGGGAAGTACACAATGAATGGGATGACAATCGGGGGCATAGATGTGCAGTGAGATCTTGGTGCAAAGTCTATACCTCCTTGAATGTAACACAGAAGTAGATAGGATGTTATGGAGAGTGTACGATGGGCTTGCCTTCATGGGTCGGGGCAATGAGTATAAATGACGGGACGTCATTGGCAGTTGTAGAAAACTTTGGTGAGTTGACAGTAGGAGTATTGTCTGCAGTTTGTCCCATTACTGGACAAATGCAGATTTGCTGGAGAGAGTCAACAAGAGTTTCAAGATGTTGACTTAATGAGAGAATATTAGCTACTGGGATATTGTGGATAAACTCAAGAGTGTTTTCTCCAGATTGCCGGAGACTGAGGGGTTACCTGATAGAAGTGTATAAAATGTCCTCGACCAATACTATCCCGCTCAATCTATTCCACTCTTCCTCACTGCCAGCACTGTCATATTACACAGCCTATTCTTTCCCTTCCATAATTCTCGACACCATTTGAGAAGTTAGTAGGCCAAGTGGACCCGTTTGTGCCCAAAACTCTCCTGCACCCTCTCCTCCCACTTCCCCTCCCCCCTCCCTGCTGCCTTCCCACCTCTTCCACCCCTCCCGCCATTGGCTCTTGAGTGTTTTGCTAAAATGGTTTAGCACAATGGGGAAATGAGTGTAGTTGTGGACAGTGAGGAAGGTGGTGATAGGAAGAAATGGATCATAGATAAGTTTAAATTAGGGCAAAATGGGAAAAGCAGATAGAGTTTAATTCAGGGAAGAGTGAGGTGAGATGTTGCAGCATTTCTAATGCAAGAGGGAAGTACACAATTAATGTGATGACAATCGGGGGCATAGATGTGCAGTGAGATCTTGGTGGAAAGTCTGTACCTCACTGAAAGTGACACAGAAGTAGATAGGATGTTATGGAAAGCGTACGATAGGCTTGCCTTCATGGGTCGGGGCAATGAGTATAAATGACGGGACGTCATTGGCAGTTGTATAAAACTTTGGTGAGGTGATCTTAGGAGTATTGTCTGCAGTTTGTCCCATTACTGGACAAATGCGGAGTGGCTGGAGAGAGTTAACAAGAGTTTCAAGATGTTAACTTGATTAGAGAATATTAGCTACTGGGATATTGTGGGTAAACTCAGAGTGTTTTCTCCAGATCGCCGGAGACTGAGGGGTTACCAGATAGAAGTCTATTAAATGTCCTCGACCAATACTGTCCCGCTCAATCTATTCCACTCCACCTCACTATCAGCACTGTCATATTACAGTCCATTCTTTCCCTTCCATAATTCTCAACACCATTTGAGAAGTTAGTAGACCAAGTGGACCCGTTGGGCCCAAAGCTCTCCTGCATTGGTGCAACACCCACTCCACCCCCTATCTCTCGCCCCCTCCCTGCCGCCTTCCCACCTCCCCGCCCCCCTCCCACTCTCCCCCCTCCCCCTCCACCACTTCCCCGGCACCCCATCTCCATCCCCCTCAACACGCCTTATTCTCCCTCCTCCCTCCCTCCCTCCCTTCCCCCCTCCCTCCCTCCCTCCCTCCTTCCCTCCCACCTCCCTCCCCTATGAGATAGATTTAAACTTTAAAATGTGAATAATTTTACAAATATATCACCGATTTCAATGAAACTTCTTCCATGAGCACCAAAGGGACAATGGTGAGTAAGGTGGGCCTAAAATGGTCGAGCTATCGTGTGCCATTTTGCCTGTAGTTCAGGAACAAACAAACAAACAAACGAGGGTTTTAGTATATAAATTACTCATTTCAACCCCATCACCCCCTCTGTTGCAGGTCCGGTGCCCGTCCGTCTGGTGAATGGGAACAACATGTGCTCCGGGAGAGTGGAGGTCTATCACAACTCCACCTGGGGCACCGTCTGCGGCAGGAGCTGGGATATCAATGCGGGGAACGTGGTCTGCAGGGTGTTGAACTGTGGGGCGGCCCGGTCAGTAACAACAGCTGCCTCCTACGGAGAGAACACTGGGAACATCTGGCTGGATGGGGTGATGTGTAATGGGACAGAGCCTGCCCTCGACCAGTGTCCTGCCAGCCCATGGCGGGTGAATAACTGCACACACGGAGAGTACGCTGGAGTCTCCTGCTCAGGTGAGTGTGGGTGGGGCTTGTACTCTCTCAGCAGAGTGGGCTTTGTGCTGGTGTTGGGGGTTTAAACCAGAAACTAACGTTCCATTGGTTCTTGAGTGTTTTGCTAAAATGGTTTAGCACCACAGGGAAATGAGTGTAGATGTGGACAGTGAAGAAAGTGGTGATAGGAAAAAATGGATCATAGATAAGTTTAAATTAGGGCAAAATGGGAAAAGGCAGATAGAGTTTAATTCAGGCAAGAGTGAGGTGAGATGTTGCAGCATTTCTAATGCAAGAGGGAAGTACACAATGAATGGGATGACAATTGGGGGCATAGATGTGCAGTGAGATCTTGGTGGAAAGTCTGTACCTCCTTGAATGTAACACAGAAGTAGATAGGATGTTATGGAAAGCGTACGATGTGCTTGCCTTCATGGGTCGGGGCAACGAGTATACATGAAGGGATGTCATTGGCAGTTGTATAAAACTTTGGCGAGGTGACCTTAGGAGTATTGTCTCCAGTTTGTCCCATTACTGGACAAATGTGGAGTTGCTGGAGAGAGTTAACAAGAGTTTCAAGATGTTGACTTAATTAGAGAATATTAGCTACTGGCATATTGTTGGTAAACTCAGAGTGCTTTCTCCAGGTCGTCGGAGACTGAGGGGTTACCGGATAGAAGTGTATAACATGTCCTCGACCATTACTATCCCGCTCAATCTATTCCACTCTTCCTCACTATCAGCACTGTCATATTACACAGCCTATTCTTTCCCTTCCATAATTCTCGACACCATTTGAGGAGTTAGTAGGCCAAGTGGACCCGTTGGGCCCAAAACTCTCCTGCACCCTCTCCTCCCACTTCCCCTCCACCCTCCCTGCTGCCTTCCCACCTCTTCCACCCCTCCCGCTCCCCCTCTCCCCATCCCCCTCCACCACGTCCCCTGCACCCCATCTCCATCCCCCTCAACCCCCCTAATCCTTACTCCTCCCCTCTCCCTCCCACCCCCCCTCCCTCCTAAGGAGATAGATTTAAACTTTAAAATGTGAATAATTTTACGAATATCACACGAATTTCAATGAAACTTCCTCCATGAGCACCAAAGGGACAACGGTGAGTTAGGTGGGCCCAAAATGGTCGAGCTATTGTGTGCCATTTTGCCTGCAGTTCAGGAACAAACAAACAAACAAACGAGAGTTTTCGTATGTAGATGTCTAATTTTGACCTCATCCCCCCTGTGTTGCAGGTCCGGTGCCCATCCGTCTGGTGAATGGGAACAACATGTGCTCCGGGAGAGTGGAGGTCTATCACAACTCCACCTGGGGCACCGTCTGCGGCAGGAGCTGGGATATCAATGCTGGGAACGTGGTCTGCAGGGTGTTGAACTGTGGGGCGGCCCGGTCAGTAACAACAGCTGCCTCCTACGGAGAGGCCACTGGGAACATCTGGCTGGATGGGGTGATGTGTAATGGGACAGAGCCTGCCCTCGACCAGTGTCCTGCCAGCCCATGGCGGGTGAATAACTGCACACACGGAGAGTACGCTGGAGTCTCCTGCTCAGGTGAGTGTGGGTGGGGCTTGTACTCTCTCAGCAGAGTGGGCTTTGTGCCGGTGTTGGGGGATTAAACCTGAAACTAACGTTCCATTTGTTCTTGAGTGTTTTGCTAAAATGATTTAGGACATCGGGGAAATGAGTGTAGATGTGGACAGTGAGGACGGTGGTGATAGGAATTAATGGATCATAGATAAGTTTAAATTAGGGCAAGATGGGAATAGGCAGATAGAGTTTAATTCAGGCAAGAGTGAGGTGAGATGTTGCAGCATTTCTAATGCAAGAGGGAAGTACACAATGAATGGGATGACAATCGGGGGCATAGATGTGCAGTGAGATCTTGGTGCAAAGTCTATACCTCCTTGAATGTAACACAGAAGTAGATAGGATGTTATGGAGAGTGTACGATGGGCTTGCCTTCATGGGTCGGGGCAATGAGTATAAATGACGGGACGTCATTGGCAGTTGTAGAAAACTTTGGTGAGTTGACAGTAGGAGTATTGTCTGCAGTTTGTCCCATTACTGGACAAATGCAGATTTGCTGGAGAGAGTCAACAAGAGTTTCAAGATGTTGACTTAATGAGAGAATATTAGCTACTGGGATATTGTGGATAAACTCAAGAGTGTTTTCTCCAGATTGCCGGAGACTGAGGGGTTACCTGATAGAAGTGTATAAAATGTCCTCGACCAATACTATCCCGCTCAATCTATTCCACTCTTCCTCACTGCCAGCACTGTCATATTACACAGCCTATTCTTTCCCTTCCATAATTCTCGACACCATTTGAGAAGTTAGTAGGCCAAGTGGACCCGTTTGTGCCCAAAACTCTCCTGCACCCTCTCCTCCCACTTCCCCTCCCCCCTCCCTGCTGCCTTCCCACCTCTTCCACCCCTCCCGCCATTGGCTCTTGAGTGTTTTGCTAAAATGGTTTAGCACAATGGGGAAATGAGTGTAGTTGTGGACAGTGAGGAAGGTGGTGATAGGAAGAAATGGATCATAGATAAGTTTAAATTAGGGCAAAATGGGAAAAGCAGATAGAGTTTAATTCAGGCAAGAGTGAGGTGAGATGTTGCAGCATTTCTAATGCAAGAGGGAAGTACACAATTAATGTGATGACAATCGGGGGCATAGATGTGCAGTGAGATCTTGGTGGAAAGTCTGTACCTCACTGAAAGTGACACAGAAGTAGATAGGATGTTATGGAAAGCGTACGATGGGCTTGCCTTCATGGGTCGGGGCAATGAGTATAAATGACGGGACGTCATTGGCAGTTGTATAAAACTTTGGTGAGGTGATCTTAGGAGTATTGTCTGCAGTTTGTCCCATTACTGGACAAATGCGGAGTGGCTGGAGAGAGTTAACAAGAGTTTCAAGATGTTAACTTGATTAGAGAATATTAGCTACTGGGATATTGTGGGTAAACTCAGAGTGTTTTCTCCAGATCGCCGGAGACTGAGGGGTTACCAGATAGAAGTCTATTAAATGTCCTCGACCAATACTGTCCCGCTCAATCTATTCCACTCCACCTCACTATCAGCACTGTCATATTACAGTCCATTCTTTCCCTTCCATAATTCTCAACACCATTTGAGAAGTTAGTAGACCAAGTGGACCCGTTGGGCCCAAAGCTCTCCTGCATTGGTGCAACACCCACTCCACCCCCTATCTCTCGCCCCCTCCCTGCCGCCTTCCCACCTCCCCACCCCCCTCCCACTCTCCCCCCTCCCCCTCCACCACTTCCCCGGCACCCCATCTCCATCCCCCTCAACACGCCTTATTCTCCCTCCTTCCTCCCTCCCTCCCTTCCCCCCTCCCTCCCTCCCTCCCTCCTTCCCTCCCACCTCCCTCCCCTATGAGATAGATTTAAACTTTAAAATGTGAATAATTTTACAAATATATCACCGATTTCAATGAAACTTCTTCCATGAGCACCAAAGGGACAATGGTGAGTAAGGTGGGCCTAAAATGGTCGAGCTATCGTGTGCCATTTTGCCTGTAGTTCAGGAACAAACAAACAAACAAACGAGGGTTTTAGTATATAAATTACTCATTTCAACCCCATCACCCCCTCTGTTGCAGGTCCGGTGCCCGTCCGTCTGGTGAATGGGAACAACATGTGCTCCGGGAGAGTGGAGGTCTATCGTAACTCCACCTGGGGCACCGTCTGCGGCAGGAGCTGGGATAACAATGCGGGGAACGTGGTCTGCAGGGTGTTGAACTGTGGGGCGGCCCGGTCAGTAACAGCAGCTGCCTCCTACGGAGAGGCCACTGGGAACATCTGGCTGGATGGGGTGATGTGTAATGGGACAGAGCCTGCCCTCGACCAGTGTCCTGCCAGCCCATGGGGGGTGAATAACTGCACACACGGAGAGTACGCTGGAGTCTCCTGCTCAGGTGAGTGTGGGTGGGGCTGGTACTCTCTCAGCAGAGTGGGCTTTGTGCTGGTGTTGGGGGTTTAAACCAGAAACTAACGTTCCATTGGTTCTTGAGTGTTTTGCTAAAATGGTTTAGCACCACGGGGAAATGAGTGTAGATGTGGCCAGTGAGGAAGGTGGTGATAGGAAGAAATGGATCATAGATAAGTTTCAATTAGGGCAAGATGGGAATAGGCAGATAGAGTTTAATTCAGGCAAGAGTGAGGTGAGATGTTGCAGCATTTCTAATGCAAGAGGGAAGTACACAATTATTGTGATGACAATCGGGGGCATAGATGTGCAGTGAGATCTTGGTGGAAAGTCTGTACCTCACTGAAAGTGACACAGAAGTAGATAGGATGTTATGGAAAGCGTACGATGGGCTTGCCTTCATGGGTCGGGGCAATGAGTATAAATGACGGGACGTCATTGGCAGTTGTATAAAACTTTGGTGAGGTAATCTTAGGAGTATTGTCTGCAGTTTGTCCCATTACTGGACCAATGCGGAGTGGCTGGAGAGAGTTAACAAGAGTTTCAAGATGTTAACTTGATTAGAGAATATTAGCTACTGGGATATTGTGGGTAAACTCAGAGTGTTTTCTCCAGATCGCCGGAGACTGAGGGGTTACCAGATAGAAGTCTATTAAATGTCCTCGACCAATACTGTCCCGCTCAATCTATTCCACTCCACCTCACTATCAGCACTGTCATATTACAGTCTATTCTTTACCATCTATGATTCTCAACACCATTTGAGAAGTTATTAGATCAAGTTGGGCCCAAAGCTCTCCTGCATTGGTGCAACACCCTCTCCTCCCCCTTCCTCTCCCCCCTCCCTGCCACCTTCCCACCTCCCCACCCCCTCCCCCTCCCCCCCTCCACCATTTCCCCAGCACCCCATCTCCATCCCCCTCAACCCAACTTATTCTCCCTCCTCCCCTCTCCCTCCCTCCCCCCCTCCCTCCCTCCCTCCCACCTCCCTCCCCTATGAGATAGATTTAAACTTTAAAATGTGAATAATTTTACAAATATATCACCGATTTCAATGAAACTTCCTCCATGAGCACCAAAGGGACAATGGTGAGTTAGGTGGGCCTAACATGGTCGAGCTATCGTGTGCCATTTTGCCTGTAGTTCAGGAACAAACAAACAAACAAACGAGGGTTTTAGTATATAAATGACTCATTTCAACCACATCCCCCCCTGTGTTGCAGGTCCGATGCCCGTCCGTCTGGTGAATGGGAACAACATGTGCTCCGGGAGAGTGGAGGTCTATCGTAACTCCACCTGGGGCACCGTCTGCGGCAGGAGCTGGGATATCAATGCGGGGAACGTGGTCTGCAGGGTGTTGAACTGTGGGGCGGCCCGGTCAGTAACAACAGCTGCCTCCTACGGAGAGGCCACTGGGAACATCTGGCTGGATGGGGTGATGTGTAATGGGACAGAGCCTGCCCTCGACCAGTGTCCTGCCAGCCCATGGGGGGTGAATAACTGCACACACGGAGAGTACGCTGGAGTCTCCTGCTCAGGTGAGTGTGGGTGGGGCTGGTACTCTCTCAGCAGAGTGGGCTTTGTGCTGGTGTTGGGGGTTTAAACCAGAAACTAACGTTCCATTGGTTCTTGAGTGTTTTGCTAAAATGGTTTAGCACCACGGGGAAATGAGTGTAGATGTGGCCAGTGAGGAAGGTGGTGATAGGAAGAAATGGATCATAGATAAGTTTCAATTAGGGCAAGATGGGAATAGGCAGATAGAGTTTAATTCAGGCAAGAGTGAGGTGAGATGTTGCAGCATTTCTAATGCAAGAGGGAAGTACACAATTATTGTGATGACAATCGGGGGCATAGATGTGCAGTGAGATCTTGGTGCAAAGTCTATACCTGCTTGAATGTAACACAGAAGTAGATAGGATGTTATGGAGAGTGTACGATGGGCTTGCCTTCATGGGTCGGGGCAATGAGTATAAATGACGGGACGTCATTGGCAGTTGTATAAAACTTTGGTGAGTTGACAGTAGGAGTATTGTCTGCAGTTTGTCCCATTACTGGACAAATGCAGATTTCCTGGAGAGAGTTAACAAGAGTTTCAAGATGTTGACTTAATGAGAGAATATTAGCTACTGGGATATTGTGGGTAAACTCAGAGTGTTTTCTCCAGATTGCCGGAGTCTGAGGGGTTACCTGATAGAAGTGTATAAAATGACCTCGACCATTACTATCCCGCTCAATCTATTCCACTTCCTCACTGCCAGCACTGTCATATTACACAGTCTATTCTTTCCCTTCCATAATTCTCGGCACCATGTGAGAAGTTATTTCTAATTTCAACCTCATCTCCCCTCTGTTGCAGGTCCGGTGCCCGTCCGTCTGGTGAATGGGAACAATATGTGCTCCGGGAGAGTGGAGGTCTATCGTAACACCACCTGGGGCACCGTCTGCGGCAGGAGCTGGGATATCAATGCGGGAAACGTGGTCTGCAGGGTGTTGAACTGTGGGGCGGCCCGGTCAGTAACAACAGCTGCCTCCTACGGAGAGAACACTGGGAACATCTGGCTGGATGGGGTGATGTGTAATGGGACAGAGCCTGCCCTCGACCAGTGTCCTGCCAGCCCATGGCGGGTGAATAACTGCACACACGGAGAGTACGCTGGAGTCTCCTGCTCAGGTGAGTGTGGGTGGGGCTGGTACTCTCTCAGCAGAGTGGGCTTTGTGCCAGTGTTGGGGGTTTAAACCTGAAACTAACGTTCCATTGGCTCTTGAGTGTTTTGCTAAAATGGTTTAGCACAATGGGGAAATGAGTGTAGTTGTGGACAGTGAGGAAGGTGGTGATAGGAAGAAATGGATCGTAGATAAGTTTAAATTAGGTCAAAATGGGAAAAGGCAGATAGAGTTTAATTCAGGCAAGAGTGAGGTGAGATGTTGCAGCATTTCTAATGCAAGAGGGAAGTACACAATTAATGTGATGAGAATCGGGGGCATAGATGTGCAGTGAGATCTTGGTGGAAAGTCTGTACCTCACTGAAAGTGACACAGAAGTAGATAGGATGTTATGGAAAGCGTACGATGGGCTTGCCTTCATGGGTCGGGGCAATGAGTATAAATGACGGGACGTCATTGGCAGTTGTTTCAAACTTTGGTGAGGTGATCTTAGGAGTATTGTCTGCAGTTTGTCCCATTACTGGACCAATGCGGAGTGGCTGGAGAGAGTTAACAAGAGTTTCAAGATGTTAACTTGATTAGAAAATATTAGCTACTGGGATATTGTGGGTAAACTCAGAGTGTTTTCTCCAGATCGCCGGAGACTGAGGGGTTACCAGATAGAAGTCTATTAAATGTCCTCGACCAATACTGTCCCGCTCAATCTATTCCACTCCACCTCACTATCAGCACTGTCATATTACAGTCTATTCTTTACCATCTATGATTCTCAACACCATTTGAGAAGTTAGTAGACCAAGTTGGGCCCAAAGCTCTCCTGCATTGGTGCAACACCCTCTCCTCCCCCTTCCTCTCCCCCCTCCCTGCCACCTTCCCACCTCCCCACCCCCTCCCCCCCTCCACCATTTCCCCAGCACCCCATCTCCATCCCCCTCAACCCACCTTATTCTCCCTCCTCCCCTCTCCCTCCCTTCCCCCCCTCCCTCCCTCCCTCCCTCCCTCCCTCCCACCTCCCTCCCCTATGAGATAGATTTAAACTTTAAAATGTGAATAATTTTACAAATATATCACCGATTTCAATGAAACTTCCTCCATGAGCACCAAAGGGACAACGGTGAGTTAGGTGGGCCTAACATGGTCGAGCTATCGTGTGCCATTTTGCCTGTAGTTCGGAACAAACAAACAAACAAACGAGGGTTTTAGTATATAAATGACTCATTTCAACCACATCCCCCCCTGTGTTGCAGGTCCGGTGCCCGTCCGTCTGGTGAATGGGAACAACATGTGCTCCGGGAGAGTGGAGGTCTATCGTAACTCCACCTGGGGCACCGTCTGCGGCAGGAGCTGGGATATCAATGCGGGGAACGTGGTCTGCAGGGTGTTGAACTGTGGGGCGGCCCGGTCAGTAACAACAGTTGCCTCCTACGGAGAGGCCACTGGGAACATCTGGCTGGATGGGGTGATGTGTAATGGGACAGAGCCTGCCCTCGACCAGTGTCCTGCCAGCCCATGGGGGGTGAATAACTGCACACACGGAGAGTACGCTGGAGTCTCCTGCTCAGGTGAGTGTGGGTGGGGCTTGTACTCTCTCAGCAGAGTGGGCTTTGTGCCGCTGTTGGGGGTTTAAACATGAGATGTTTCATTGTTTTCTGAATACTTTCCTACAAACTGTTTCAAGACATCGGGGAAGTGAGTGTAGTTGTGGACTGTGAGGGAGGTTCGGAAAGGTGCATTAATGTCTAAATTAGCGCAGGGAACACGCAGATAGAGTTTAATCAGACAAGGGTGAGGTGAGATGTTCCAACATTTCTAATGCAAGAGGCAAGTACACAATGAATGTGATGATAATTGGGGACATTGATGGGCAGTGAGATCCTGGTGGAAAGTCTATACCTCCTTGAATGTAACACAGAAGTCGATATGATGTTTTTAACCATACGATGTGCTTGCCTTCACGTGTCGGGCAATGCGAATAATTAACGGTACGTCATGGGCAGTTGCATAAAACTTCGGTGAGATGACGTTTGGAATACTGTCTTCAGTTTGTCCCATTATAGGTTAGATACGGAGTCGTAGGGCGGGTTAACAAGAGTTTGAAGATGTTGACTTGATGAGAGAATATTAGCTACTAGACCAAGTAGACCCGTTGGGCCCAAACCTCTCCTGCATTGGTGCAGCACCCTGCCCTCCCCCCCTCCCCTCTCTCCTCAACCCCTCCCCATGCACTCTCCCTTCTCCCCCACTCCCCCATCCTCCCTCCTCACCTCCCCTCCTTTTAAACTTAAAAATGTGAATAACTTTAAAAATATAAGACCGATTTCAATAAAACTACTTGCATTATCACTAAAGTGACAATGGTGAGTAAGGTGGGCCTAAAATTGTGGCACTATCGTGTACTGTTTAGGCTGAATTTCAGTCACAAACAAGATAACAAACGAGAGTTTTAGTATATAGATGAGGATATTGTGGGGATATTCAGAGTGTTTTCTCCAGATCACCGGAGGCTGAGGCATTACCAGGTAGACGTGTATGAAGTTTCCTCGACCATTATCTGCCCCTCTCACTTCTCACTGCCAGCACCAGTCATGTTACACAGTCTTATCTGTCACTTTTCATAATTCTCGACACCATTTGAGAAGTTATGTCTAATTTTAGCCTCATCCCCCCCTCTGTTGCAGGTCCGGTGCCCGTCCGTCTGGTGAATGGGAACAACATGTGCTCCGGGAGAGTGGAGGTCTATCGTAACTCCACCTGGGGCACCGTCTGCGGCAGGAGCTGGGATATCAATGCGGGGAACGTGGTCTGCAGGGTGTTGAACTGTGGGGCGGCCCAGTCAGTAACAACAGCTGCCTCCTACGGAGAAGCCACTGGGAACATCTGGCTGGATGGGGTGATGTGTAATGGGACAGAGCCTGCCCTCGACCAGTGTCCTGCCAGCCCATGGCGGGCGAATAACTGCACACACGGAGAGTACGCTGGAGTCTCCTGCTCAGGTGAGTGTGGGTGGGGCTGGTACTCTCTCAGCAGAGTGGGCTTTGTGCCGGTGTTGGGGGTTTAAACCTGAAACTAACTTTCCATTTGTTCTTGAGTGTTTTGCTAAAATGGTTTAGGTCATCGGGGAAATGAGTGTAGATGTGGGCAGTGAGGAAGCTGGTGATAGGAAGAAATGGATCATAGATAAGTTTCAATTAGGGCAAAATGGGAAAAGGCAGATAGAGTTTAATTCAGGCAAGAGTGAGGTGAGATGTTGCAGCATTTCTAATGCAAGAGGGAAGTACACAATTAATGTGATGACAATCGGGGGCATAGATGTGCAGTGAGATCTTGGTGGAAAGTCTGTACCTCACTGAAAGTGACACAGAAGTAGATAGGATGTTATGGACAGCGTACGATGTGCTATCCTTCATGGGTCGGGCAATGAGTATAAATGATGGGACATCATTGGCAGTTGTATAAAACTTTGGTGAGGTGACCTTAGGAGTATTGTTTGCAGTTTGTACCATTACTGGACAAATGCGGAGTGGCTGGAGAGAGTTAACAAGAGTTTCAAGATGTTGACTTAATGAGGGAATATTAGCTACTGGGATATTGTGGGTAAACTCGGGGTGTTTTCTCCAGATCGCCGGAGACTGAGGGGTTACCGGATAGAAATGCATAAAATGTCCACGACCATTACTGTTCCGCTCAATCTATTCCACTCTTCCTCACTGCCAGCACTGTCATATTACACAGTCTATTCTTTCCCTTCCATAATTCTCGACACCATTTGAGAAGTTACTAGACCAAGTGGACACGTTGGGCCCAAAACTCTCCTGCATTGGTGCAGCACCCTCTCCTCCCATGTCCACTCCCCCCCCACCCGCCACATTCCCCCTCTCCCCTCCCCCTCCTCCCTCCCCCTCTCTCCCCCTCCCCCCTCCACCACTTTCCCTGCACCCCATCACCATCCCCCTCAACCCCCCTTATCCTACCTCCCCTCATGTTGTAGTTGGAGAGTGGAGGTCTATCGTAACTCCACCTGGGGCACCGTCTGCGGCAGGAGCTGGGATATCAATGCGGGGAAAGTGGTCTGCAGGGTGTTGAACTGTGGGGCGGCCCGGTCAGTAACAACAGATGCCTCCTACGGAGAGGCCACTGGGAACATCTGGCTGGATGCGGTGACTTGTGACGGGACAGAGCCTGCCCTCGACCAGTGTGCTGCCAGCCCATGGGGGGTGAATAACTGCACACACGGAGAGTACGCTGGAGTCTCCTGCTCAGGTGAGTGTGGGTGGGGCTGGTACTCTCTCAGCAGAGTGGGCTTTGTGCCGGTGTTGGGGGTTTAAACCTGAAACTAACGTTCCATTTGTTCTTGAGTGTTTGCTAAAATGGTTTAGGACATCGGGGAAATTAGTGTAGTTGTAGACAGTGAGGAAGGTGGTGATAGGAAGCAATGGAGCAAAGTTTAAATTAGGGCAACATGGGAAAAGGCAGATAGAGTTTAATTCAGGCAAGAGTGAGGTGAGATGTTGCAGCATTTCTAATGCAAGTGTGAAGTACACAATGAATGGGCTTTGTGCCGGTGTTGGGCTTGCCTTTATGGGTCGGGGCAATGAGTATAAATGATGGGGCGTCATTTGCAGTTGTATAAAACTCTGGTGAGATGACATTTGGAGTATTGTCTCCAGTTTCTCCCATCACAGGATAGATACGGAGTCGTATTTATCCTTACTCTTTGCTTCTTGTCTGCCAACCTAATCTCTATGCATGTCAATACGCTACCCCCAAAACCTTGTTGTCTAAAATTGGTGAGCAAAATTAGAGCACATGGTATTGGGGGTGGGGTAGTGACATGTAGAGAGAATTGGTTGGCAGACAGGAAGCAAAGAGTATGAATAAACGGGTCCCTGCCAGAATCTTGGTGGAAAGTCTGTACCTCGCTGAAGTAGATAGGATGTTATGGAAAGCATACGATGTGCTTGCCTTCATGGGTCGGGCAATGAGTATAAATGACGGGACGTCATTGGCAGTTGTATAAAACTTTGGTGAGGTGACTTTAGGAGTATAGTCTGCAGTTTGTCCCATTACTGGACAAATGCGGAGTTGCTGGAGAGAGTTAACAAGAGTTTCAAGATGTTGACCTAATGATAGAATATTAGCTACTGGGTATTGTGGGTAAACTCAGAGTGTTTTCTCCAGATCGCCGTAGACATAGTGGTTACCGGATAGAAGTGTATAACATGTCCTCGACCATTACTGTCCTGCTCAATCTATTCCACTCTTCCTCACTGCCAGCACTATCATATTACACAGTTTAATCTGTTACTTTCTAAATTCTCAGCACCATGTGAGAAGTTATTTCAAATTTCAACCTCATCCCCCCTCTGTTGCAGGTCCGGTGCCCGTCCGTCTGGTGAATGGGAATAACATGTGCTCCGGGAGAGTGGAGGTCTATCGTAACTCCACCTGGGGCACCGTCTGCGGCAGGAGCTGGGATATCAATGCGGGGAACGTGGTCTGCTGGGTGTTGAACTGTGGGGACGCCCGGTCAGTAACAACAGCTGCCTCCTACGGAGAGGCCACTGGGAACATCTGGCTGGATGGGGTGATGTGTAATGGGACAGAGCCTGCCCTCGACCAGTGTCCTGCTAGCCCATGGCGGGTGAATAACTGCCCACACGGAGAGTACGCTGGAGTCTCCTGCTCAGGTGAGTGTGGGTGGGGCTGGTACTCTCTCAGCAGAGTGGGCTTTGTGCCGGTTTTGGGGGTTTAAACATGAGATGTTTCATTGTTTTCTGAATGCTTTCCTACAAACTGTTTCAAGACATCGGGGAAATGAGTGTAGTTGTGGACTGTGAGGGAGGTTCGGAAAGGTGCATTAATGTCTAAATTAGCGCAGGGAACACGCAGATAGAGTTTAATCAGACAAGGGTGAGGTGAGATGTTCCAACATTTCTAATGCAAGAGGCAAGCACACAATGAATGTGATGATAATTGGGGACATTGATGGGCAGTGAGATCCTGGTGGAAAGTCTATACCTCCTTGAATGTAACACAGAAGTCGATATGATGTTTTTAACCATACGATGTGCTTGCCTTCACGTGTCGGGCAATGCGAATAATTAACGGTACGTCATGGGCAGTTGTATAAAACTTCGGTGAGATGACGTTTGGAATACTGTCTTCAGTTTGTCCCATTATAGGTTAGATACGGAGTCGTAGGGCGGGTTAACAAGAGTTTGAAGATGTTGACTTGATGAGAGAATATTAGCTACTAGGCCAAGTAGACCCGTTGGGCCCAAACCTCTCCTGCATTGATGCAGCACCCTGCCCTCCCCCCCTCCCCTCTCTCCTCAACCCCTCACCATCCACTCTCCCTTCTCCCCCACTCCCCCATCCTCCCTCCTCACCTCCCCTCCTTTTAAACTTAAAAATGTGAATAACTTTAAAAATATAAGACCGATTTCAATAAAACTACTTGCATTATCACTAAAGTGACAATGGTGAGTAAGGTGGGCCTAAAATTGTGGCACTATCGTGTACTGTTTAGGCTGAAGTTCAGTCACAAACAAGATAACAAACGAGAGTTTTAGTATATAGATGAGGATATTGTGGGGATATTCAGAGTGTTTTCTCCAGATCACCGGAGGCTGAGGCATTACCAGGTAGACGTGTATGAAGTTTCCACGACCATTATCTGCCCCTCTCACTTCTCACAGCCAGCACCAGTCATGTTACACAGTCTTATCTGTCACTTTTCATAATTCTCGACACCATTTGAGAAGTTATGTCTAATTTTAGCCTCATCCCCCCCTCTGTTGCAGGTCCGGTGCCCGTCCGTCTGGTGAATGGGAACAACATGTGCTCCGGGAGAGTGGAGGTCTATCGTAACTCCACCTGGGGCACCGTCTGCGGCAGGAGCTGGGATATCAATGCGGGGAACGTGGTCTGCAGGGTGTTGAACTGTGGGGCGGCCCAGTCAGTAACAACAGCTGCCTCCTACGGAGAAGCCACTGGGAACATCTGGCTGGATGGGGTGATGTGTAATGGGACAGAGCCTGCCCTCGACCAGTGTCCTGCCAGCCCATGGCGGGCGAATAACTGCACACACGGAGAGTACGCTGGAGTCTCCTGCTCAGGTGAGTGTGGGTGGGGCTGGTACTCTCTCAGCAGAGTGGGCTTTGTGCCGGTGTTGGGGGTTTAAACCTGAAACTAACTTTCCATTTGTTCTTGAGTGTTTTGCTAAAATGATTTAGGTCATCGGGGAAATGAGTGTAGATGTGGGCAGTGAGGAAGGTGGTGATAGGAATCAATGGATCATAGCTAAGTTTCAATTAGGGCAAGATGGAAATAGGCAGATAGAGTTTAATTCAGGCAAGAGTGAGGTGAGATGTTGCAGCATTTCTAATGCAAGAGGGAAGTACACAATTAATGTGATGACAATCGGGGACATAGATGTGCAGTGAGATCTTGGTGGAAAGTCTGTACCTCACTAAAAGTGACACAAAAGTAGATAGGATTTTATGGAAAGCGTACGATGTGCTATCCTTCATGGGTCGGGGCAATGAGTATAAATGAAGGGATGTCATTGGCAGTTGTATAAAACTTTGGTGAGGTGACTGTAGGAGTATTGTCTGCAGTTTGTCCCATTACTGGACAAATGCGGAGTGGCTGGAGAGAGTTAACAAGAGTTTCAAGATGTTGACTTAATGAGGGAATATAAGCTACTGGGATATTGTGGGTAAACTCAGAGTGTTTTCTCCAGATCGCCGGAGACTGAGGGGTTACCGGATAGAAGTGGATAAAATGTCCACGACCATTACTGTTCCGCTCAATCTATTCCACTCTTCCTCACTGCCAGCACTGTCATATTACACAGTCTATTCTTTCCCTTCCATAATTTTCGACACCATTTGAGAAGTTACTAGACCAAGTGGACACGTTGGGCCCAAAACTCTCCTGCATTGGTGCAGCACCCTCTCCTCCCATGTCCACTCCCCCCCCACCCCGCCACATTGCAAGAGGGAAGTACACACTGAATGGGATGACAATTGGGGACATAGATGTGCAGTGAGATCTTGGTGGAAAGTCTGTACCTCCTTGAATGTAACACAGAAGTAGATAGGATGTTATGGAAAGCGTACGATGGGCTTGCCTTCATGGGTCGGGACAATGAGTATAAATGACGGGACGTCATTGGCAGTTGTATAAAACTTTGGTGAGGTGACCTTAGGAGTATTGTCTGCAGTTTGTCCCATTACTGGACAAATGCGGAGTGGCTGGAGAGAGTTAACAAGAGTTTCAAGATGTTGACTTGATTAGAGAATATTAGCTACTGGGATATTGTGGGTAAACTCAGAGTGTTTTCTCCAGATCGCCGGAGACTGAGGGGTTACCAGATAGAAGTCTATTAAATGTCCTCGACCATTACTGTCCCGCTCAATCTATTCCATTCTTGCTTACTACCAGCACCATCATATTACACCGTCTATTCTTTCCCTTCCATAATTCTCGGCACCATGTGAGAAAGTATGTCTAATTTTAACCCCATCCCCCCTGTGTTGCAGGTCCGGTGCCCGTCCGTCTGGTGAATGGGAATAACATGTGCTCCGGGAGAGTGGAGGTCTATCGTAACTCCACCTGGGGCACCGTCTGCGGCAGGAGCTGGGATATCAATGCGGGGAACGTGGTCTGCTGGGTGTTGAACTGTGGGGACGCCCGGTCAGTAACAACAGCTGCCTCCTACGGAGAGGCCACTGGGAACATCTGGCTGGATGGGGTGATGTGTAATGGGACAGAGCCTGCCCTCGACCAGTGTCCTGCCAGCCCATGGCGGGTGAATAACTGCCCACACGGAGAGTACGCTGGAGTCTCCTGCTCAGGTGAGTGTGGGTGGGGCTGGTACTCTCTCAGCAGAGTGGGCTTTGTGCCGGTTTTGGGGGTTTAAACATGAGATGTTTCATTGTTTTCTGAATGCTTTCCTACAAACTGTTTCAAGACATCGGGGAAATGAGTGTAGTTGTGGACTGTGAGGGAGGTTCGGAAAGGTGCATTAATGTCTAAATTAGCGCAGGGAACACGCAGATAGAGTTTAATCAGACAAGGGTGAGGTGAGATGTTCCAACATTTCTAATGCAAGAGGCAAGCACACAATGAATGTGATGATAATTGGGGACATTGATGGGCAGTGAGATCTTGGTGGAAAGTCTATACCTCCTTGAATGTAACACAGAAGTCGATATGATGTTTTTAACCATACGATGTGCTTGCCTTCACGTGTCGGGCAATGCGAATAATTAACGGTACGTCATGGGCAGTTGTATAAAACTTCGGTGAGATGACGTTTGGAATACTGTCTTCAGTTTGTCCCATTATAGGTTAGATACGGAGTCGTAGGGCGGGTTAACAAGAGTTTGAAGATGTTGACTTGATGAGAGAATATTAGCTACTAGACCAAGTAGACCCGTTGGGCCCAAACCTCTCCTGCATTGGTGCAGCACCCTGCTCTCCCCCCCTCCCCTCTCTCCTCAACCCCTCCCCATCCACTCTCCCTTCTCCCCCACTCCCCCATCCTCCCCTCCCCTCCCCTCCTTTTAAACTTAAAAATGTGAATAACTTAAAAAATATAAGACCGATTTCAATAAAACTACTTGCATTATCACTAAAGTGACAATGGTGAGTAAGGTGGGCCTAAAATTGTGGCACTATCGTGTACTGTTTAGGCTGAAGTTCAGTCACAAACAAGATAACAAACGAGAGTTTTAGTATATAGATGAGGATATTGTGGGGATATTCAGAGTGTTTTCTCCAGATCACCAGAGGCTGAGGCATTACCAGGTAGACGTATATGAAGTTTCCTCGACCATTATCTGTCCCTCTCACCTCTCACTGCCAGCACCAGTCATATTACACAGTCTAATCTGTCACTTTTCATAATTCTCGACACCATTTGACAAGTTATGTCTAATTTTCGCCTCATCCCCCCCTCTGTTGCAGGTCCGGTGCCCGTCCGTCTGGTGAATGGGAACAACATGTGCTCCGGGAGAGTGGAGGTCTATCGTAACTCCACCTGGGGCACCGTCTGCGGCAGGAGCTGGGATATCAATGCGGGGAACGTGGTCTGCAGGGTGTTGAACTGTGGGGCGGCCCGGTCAGTAACAACAGCTGCCTCCTACGGAGAGGCCACTGGGAACATCTGGATGGATGGGGTGAATTGTAGCGGGACAGAGCCTGCCCTCGACCAGTGTCCTGCCAGCCCATGGCGGGTGAATAACTGCCCACACGGAGAGTACGCTGGAGTCTACTGCTCAGGTGAGTGTGGGTGGGGCTGGTACTCTCTCAGCAGAGTGGACTTTGTGCCGGTGTTGGGGGTTTAAACCTGAAACCGATGCTCCATTTGTTGTTACATATTTGAGCAGGAAATGTTTCCAGACTCTGGGAGATTTGGACACAGCGGGTTGTGTCCGCTGGTTTCAGGTTGACAATAGACAATAGGTGCAGGAGTAGGCCATTCAGCCCTTCGAGCCAGCACCGTCATTCAATGCGATCATGGCTGATCACTCTCAATCAGTACCCCGTTCCTGCCTTCTCCCCATACCCCCTCACTCCGCTATCCTTAAGAGCTCTATCCAGCTCTCTCTTGAAAGCATCCAACGAACTGGCCTCCACTGCCTTCTGAGGCAGTGAATTCCATACCTTCACCACTCTCTGACTGAAAAAGTTCTTCCTCATCTCCGTTCTAAATGGCCTACCCCTTATTCTTAAACTGTGGCCCCTTGTTCTGGACTCCCCCAACATTGGGAACATGTTTCCTGCCTCTAATGTCCAATCCCCTAATTATCTTATATGTTTCAATAAGATCCCCCCTCATCCTTCTAAATTCCAGTGTATACAAGCCCAATCGCTCCAGCCTTTCAACATACGACAGTCCCGCCATTCCGGGAATTAACCTAGTGAACCTACGCTGCACGCCCTCCATAGCAAGAATATCCTTCCTCAAATTTGGAGACCAAAACTGCACACAGTACTCCAGGTGCGGTCTCACCAGGGCCCGGTACAACTGTAGAAGGACCTCTTTGCTCCTCTACTCAACTCCTCTTGTTACGAAGGCCAACATTCCATTGGCTTTCTTCACTGCCTGCTGTACCTGCATGCTTCCTTTCATTGACTGATGCACTAGGACACCCAGATCTCGTTGAACTCCCCCTCCTCCTAACTTGACACCATTCAGATAATCTGCCTTTCTATTCTTACTTCCAAAGTGAATAACCTCACACTTATCTACATTAAACTGCATCTGCCATGTATCCGCCCACTCACACAACCTGTCCAAGTCACCCTGCAGCCTTATTGCATCTTCCTCACAACTCACACTACCCCCCAGCTTAGTATCATCTGCAAATTTGCTAATGGTACTTTTAATCCCTTCGTCTAAGTCATTAATGTATATCGTAAATAGCTGGGGTCCCAGCACCGAACCTTGCGGTACCCCACTGGTCACTGCCTGCCATTCCGAAAGGGACCCATTTATCCCCACTCTTTGCTTTCTGTCTGTCAACCAATTTTCTATCCATGTCAGCACCCTACCCCCAATACCATGTGCCCTAATTTTGCCCACTAATGTGGTAGATTGAGGCAGAGACATTGCATGTTTCAATTAATGCAGAGAAGTGTGTGTTGGTGTATTTTATGAGGTTCATTGTTATAGAAAAGAAGGCAATAAATGATGGTACCCTTCAGATAACTGATGTACACGGCGATCTTGAGGATCATCCACAGCCCCCTGAATGTGGCAGCACAAGAAGCTCAGAGCTTTAAATGCTGTTATTGTACCTGCAGCAACTATACCGTCTGTTAGCTCAGTCCATGGACCAATCACTTGCTGCTTGAAAGGGATGCCCATCAAGTTCTTATTAAATCTTCGTCAGCCCAACTTCAACCTGTCTGCTCCAATTCTTGATTCCCCTAACCTGGGGAAAAGATGATTTGCATTCACCCTATCAATTTTCCTCACGATCTCCCCAGTTTGCGGGTGATACGAAAATAGGTGTAGGAGCAGGTAGTGTAGAGAAAGCAGGGACTCTGCAGAAGGACTTGGACAGGTTGGGAGAGTGGACAGAGAAGTGGCAGATGGAATATAGTGTAGCAAAGTGTGGAGCCGTGCATTTTGGTAGCAGGAATAATGGCATAGAGGGAATCCAGAAATCGGAGGTGCGAAAGGACTTGGGAGTGTTTGTGCAGGATTCCCAAAAAATTAATCTGCAAGTTGAATCGGTAATAAAGAAAGCAAGCACAATGCTAACATTTATTTGAAGAGGGCTTGTATACAAGAACAGGGATGTAATGCTGAAGCTCTATAAGGCGCTGGGCAGGCCACATTTGGAATATTGTGAACAATTTTGGGCACCATATCTGAGGAAGGATGTGCTGGCTCTGGAGATGGTCCAGAGGAGGTTTACAAGAATGATCTCATGAATGAGTAAGTGGACCTATGATGAGCGTTTGTCGGCACTGGGTAAATACCCGCTGGAGTTTGAAAGAATGAGGGAGGACCTCATTGAAACATACAGAATAGTGAAAGGCCAGGATAGAGAGGATGTCTCCATTAGTGGGAGAATCCAGAACTAGAGGTCACAGCCTGAGAATTAAAGGACATTCTTTTAGGAAGGAGATGAGGAGAAATTTCTTTAGTCAGAAGGTGGTGAATAAATGGAACTCTTTGCCACAGAAGGGTGTAGAGGTCTTGTCAGTGGATATTTTTAAGGCAGAGGTAGATAGATTTTTGTTTAGTACAGGTGTCAGAGGTTAGGGGAGAAGGCATGAAAATGGGGTTCGGAGGGAGAGATAGATCAGCCATGATTGAATGGCGGAGTAGACTTGATGGGCTGAAAGGCCTAATTCCATTCCTCACTTGTGACCTTATGACCCCTTAGCCTCTTGTTCTCCAAGGAGTATAAGCCCTAAGGAGATGTTGGATAAACTTGAATTGTGTTGGCTGGAGGCTGATTCAACCTGATAAATGGTTATACATGAATGGGAAGCAAGGACAGGGTAGACAGTCAGATCTTTTTACCTGAGATGGAAATGTCAAATACCAGAGGGCAGATGTTTAAGAGAAGAAACAGACGATTTAAAGAAGATTTACGAAGGAAGTTTTGAGATGCTAAATCTAAATTTAACCTCATCCCCCCTGTGTTGCAGGTCCGGTGCCCGTCCGTCTGGTGAATGGGAACAACATGTGCTCCGGGAGAGTGGAGGTCTATCGTATTTCCACCTGGGGCACCGTCTGCGGCAGGAGCTGGGATATCAATGCGGGGAACGTGGTCTGCAGGGTGTTGAACTGTGGGGCGGCCCGGTCAGTAACAACAGCTGCCCCCTATGGAGAGGCCACTGGGAACATCTGGCTGGATGGGGTGATGTGTAATGGGACAGAGCCTGCCCTCGACCAGTGTCCTGCCAGCCCATGGCAGGTGAATAACTGCCCACACGGAGAGTACGCTGGAGTCTCCTGCTCAGGTGAGTGTGGGTGGGGCTGGTCCTTCCTTGGGGAGGGGGTTTCCTTGCTCGAGTCTGGAAATTTACATTGAAACAGAAAGTGATGGTATCCATAAATTAAGACAACACACAAATTAGATGAAGTTGTGGGCACTGAAGGAGGTTGTGAATGGATGCAGCAGGATATAGATTAGTTGTGTATTAGTGCAGAGATATGGCAGATGGAGCTTAAATGTACAAGAACGAAGTGATGCATTGCAAGAGACCAAATGCACCTGGGAAGTACACAGAAAATGGCAGGACCCTCGGGGGCATTGATGTACAGGGATAGCATAGGTTAACAAGTGCTTGTTGAGGTTGTTGCCTCCAATGAAGAGTATTTGTTATATGGGGATTGTGGATGAATGTGGAGTGTTTTCTCCGAAGTGCAGATGCTAATGGGTGACTCGGTGGAACAATATGAAATTTCTTCGACTATTAATATCCCACCCTGTCTAATCCACTCCCCTCACTCCTGGCACCACGTCTTATTACAGAGTCTCACACTCCCCTTTCACCAGCCTCAGAAGCTTATGATGACTTGATTCTGATTTTCACCTCATTCCCTCTTGGGGCCAGGTAAGACAGGGAAGGTTTAAAGGAGATTTACAAGGCAGTCAGATCTTTATTCCTGGGATGGATTGGTCAAATACCAGAGGGCACAGGTTGAAGGTGAGAAGGACAAGGTTTAAAGGAGATTTACGAGGTGAGTTTTGAGGACTTGAATCTAAATGTAACCTCACCCCCCTGTGTTGCAGGTCCGGTGCCTGTCCGTCTGGTGAATGGGAACAACATGTGCTCCGGGAGAGTGGAGGTCTATCGTAGCTCCACCTGGGGCACCGTCTGCAGCAGGAGCTGGGATATCAATGCGGGGAACGTGGTCTGCAGGGTGTTGAACTGTGGGGCGGCCCAGTCAGTAACAACAGCTGCATTCTACGGAGAGGCCACTGGGAACATCAGGATGTATGGGGTGAAGTGCAACGGGACAGAGCCTGCCCTCGACCAGTGTCATGCCAGCCCATGGCGGGTGAATAACTGTGACCACAGTGAGGATGCTGAAGTCTCCTGCTCAGGTGAGTGTGGGTGGTGAGGGAACGTTGCAAATTTTCTACTGAACTTTGTGCTCTTATCTCTCCAGTCTTACCATCTTTGTTTGCAGCTTGGTTCACTGTCTTGCTATGACTATGGAACTTCAGAATGCAGGGGATAACATTTGTCTAATTTATGTGCGCCTCTAATTAAACATAGGGATGATTAAGGTTTCGGATCAGTGAATGAAGAAGAAAACTTCAGATTACAAACAACTCTCTTTATTAAAATAAATCAGAAAAAAAGTTTAAAAGCAACGGTTTACGTCTTTTAAATGTCACTTTAGCATCTGCCTCCACCACCACATCTGACACCGCGTGCCAGGCACCCATCTGTGTGAAAAAGAACAAGCCCCGTCCGTTGTTGTTTGCAGTGATATGACTGCAGGTGCTGTCTGTACGGAGTTTGCACGTTCTCCTTGTGATCGAGTGGGTTTTCTCCGGGTGCTCCGGTTCCCTCCCACACTCCAAAGACGTGCAGGTTTATAGGTAAATTGGCTTCTGGTGTGTAGAATAGGACAATTGTACTGGTGATCGCTGGTTGACGTGGACTCGGTGGGCCGAGGGGCTTTTTTCCGCGCTGTATCTCTAAAACTAAAAACTAAAACTACTTTGGGAAAGTGGGCCAAGGACCGGCAGATGGAGTTTAATTGTGACAAATGCAAACTGATGCATTTTGGAAAGTTAAAGCAGAGAAACATTTACAGAGTAAATTGCAGGGCCCTGGGAAGGTTGTAGACAAAGAGACTCAGGGCAATACGTACTCGATTCCTTGAAAGTAGCAACACAGACAGACAGGGTGGCGAAGAAAACGTTTGGCACAATTGTGTATGAAAAAAAACTGTAGATGCTGGTTTAAATCGAAGGTAGACACAAAATGCTGGAGTAACTCAGCGGGACAGGCAGCATCTCGAGAGAGAGAAGGAATGGGTGCCGTTTTCGGTCGAGACCCTTGCCTTCACAATTTCTTTCCACTGCTATGCTGATGACACACAGCTTTATCTCCCCCTGAAACCTAACAACCGGTCAAATTTAATCAGCCTCATGCACTGCCTTGAGGACATAAAATGTTGGATGGATGGATCAAAAGGACAACTTGCAACTTTGGGAGCCTATCCACCCTAGTCAAACCTCATGTCAAAACCTTTGACTCCGCTTTTAAGTTTGACAAGCAAGTCAACTCTGTGGTAAAAGCCAGCTTGTTCCAGCTTTGTACCATAGCTAAAATCAAACCATTCCTCCGATTTGACGATCTGGAAAAAATCATCCACGCATTTATTTCCTCCCGCCTAGACTACTCAACTCCCTATACACTGGGATCAGCCAATCATCTCTGTCCCGCCTGCAATTGGTCCAAAACGCCGCAGCGAGACTCCTGACGGGTACCCGTAAAAGGGACCACATCACCCCGATTCTGGCCTCTCTCCACTGGCTCCCAGTAAGGTACAGAATCGATTTCAAGCTCCTCCTATTCACATACAAAGCCCTAAACGGGCTTGCCCCCCCTCCCCCATATCAAAAATCTTCTAACCCACCACTCTATCTCCGAGTCCCTCAGGTCAGCCGATTTGGGGCTACTGACTATCCCGTGGTCTAGGCTTAAGCTCAGGGGTGACCGCGCTTTTGCAGTTGCAGCCCCTAGACTGTGGAACAGCATCCCTCTCCCCATCAGAACTGCCCCCTCCATCGACTCCTTTAAGTCCAGGCTCAAAACCTACTATCCCTAGCGTATGAGGCCCTCTGAGGGGGTGCTGTAAACTGTTTATGTCTGTGTTGTTAGGTTTGTGTGACATTGTATGTTCTTTTTTAGTACCTGCACTGATGTACAACACTTTGGTCAACGTGGGTTGTGTTTAAATGTGCTATACAAATAAAATTGACTTGACTTGACAATTGCCTTCATCGGTTAGGGCTTTGACTAGAGTAGGTGGGAGGTCTTGATGTAGCTCTATAAGGCTTTAGTTTGACCGCTTTTGGAGTTTGTGTTATATTCTGGTTCGCCCCATGACAGGAAGGTCGTGGAAGCTTTGGAGAGGGTGCAGAAGTTCACCAAGAGGCTTTTAGATTAGCAGATGGATCTGGAGGGAATAAGAATATGGACCATGTGCAGGCAGAGGAGAATAGGTTATCTTGACATCACCTTTGGGCACAGGCATTGTGGACCAATGGACCTGTTCCGATGTACGTGGAGTACATCAGAACAGGGGTTGGATATTAAGGGGTTGGACACGTTAGAGGCAGGAAACATGTTCCCAATGTTGGGGGAGTCCAGAATAAGGGGCCACAGTTTAAGAATAAGGGGTAGGCCATTTAGAACTGAGATGAGGAAAAACTTTTTCAGTCAGAGAGTTGTAAATCTGTGGAATTCTTTGCCTCAGAAGGCAGTGGAGGCCAATTCTCTGAATGCATTCAAGAGAGAGCCAGATAGAGCTCTTAAGGATAGCGGAGTCAGAGGCTATGGGGAGAAGGCAGGAACGGGATACTGATTGAGAATGATCAGCCATGATCACATTGAAAGGCGGTGCTGGCTCGAAGGGCCGAATGGCCTCCTCCTGCACCTATTGTCTATTGAGTATTGTGTGTAGTCTGGTAGTTCCAAGGGCGCAGAAAAGATTCAGGAGGATTTTACCAGGACTGAAGGGTTTGAGTAATAGGGAGACACTGGATAAAATAAGGGAAAATAATAGATGGCAAACAGGAGGATAGAGCAGGGAAACTGGCCCTTCTGCCCACCGACTCCGCACTGACCCATTCACTCATACTCATCTCAGATCACTCTCCACACATTCCCGTCAACTCCCCCAGGCTCCAACCCTTCCTGACACACTCGGGGAATTAACAGCAGATGATTAGCTCAATTAGCTGAGATATGAGAGAGAATTGGTGCATCCGGGGGGAAATTCATGCAGTTCAGAGGGAGAGGAAAGACTGGATAAGCTGGAGCGAAGGGAGCAGGGTCTGAAAGAGGTCCAAGGGGCACAGATAACATGGACATCGCAACGTATGTGTGGGAAGGAACTGCAGATGTCGATTTAAACCGAAGATAGACACAAAACGCTGGAGCAACTCAGCGGCTCAGACAGCATCTCTGGAGAAAAGGTTTCGGGTCGAGACCCTTCTTGAGACTGAAAAAGGGTCTCGACCTTAAAAATCACCTATTCCATCTCTCCAGGGATGCTGTCTGCCCGCTGGGCTACTCCAGCTCTTTGTGTCCTATCACAATATATGTCCCAGGGCATGAGAGTGGGGTGAAGTAGAGGGCACAGATTGAAGGTGAAAGGGAAAAGATTTAATAGGAACCCGAGAGGTAATAACCTTTTCACACAGAGAGTGGTGGGTGTATGGAAAGAGCTGTCAGAGGATGTGGTTGAGGCAGGTGCAAAAACAGCAACATGTAAAAGACATCTGGACGGATAAATGGATAGGACAGGTTTGCAGGGATACTGACAGAAAGCAGGAAAAGGGACAGGTGTGGATGAAGCACCTTGGGCGACATCAGCTGAAGGGGCTTTCCCTGTGCCGTGTGACACAGAGTCTGTTGGGGTGGGAGTTGAGGTTTGTGGAAGAGTCAGGCTTTGTCGGGCGGTCTTGCTCTCGAGTGGCTGTGCAGCATCCCCCTCTCACCTGCGCTGTGAGGAGGGGAGAGAGCGACCTGCTGGCTACCCTGCTGACAATTACATGCAATGCCTCAGCAGGTTTAACCCCATCCCCCCCCCCCCCCTCTGTTGCAGGTCCGGTGCCCGTCCGTCTGGTGAATGGGAGCAACATGTGCTCCGGGAGAGTGGAGGTCTATCGTAACTCCACCTGGGGCACCGTCTGCGGCAGGAGCTGGGATATCAATGCGGGGAACGTGGTCTGCAGGGTGTTGAACTGTGGGGCGGCCCGGTTAGTAACAACAGATGCCTCCTACGGAGAGGCCAGTGGGAACTTCTCTCTGGATGGGGTGATGTGTAATGGGACAGAGCCTGCCCTCAACCAGTGTCCTGCCAGCCCATGGTGGGTGAATAACTGCACACACGGAGGGTACGCTGGAGTCTCCTGCACAGGTGAGTGTGGGTGGGGCTGGTACTCTCTGTGACTTATCTCCGGCCTGTTCTTGCATGTTTCTCTTGCACCACCTATCAGTCCAGGTGCAGGCAACTCGAATCAAGGAAGTCCCTGGAGGAACATTGGAGTGGTACGAGAGAACTTAAGACAGGAGTGATAGGCTATGAAATATCCTTCACAAGTTAGGCAAAGGAGTTTCTATGCCAGGAACCAGAGGGCAGCTGGGAAAAGGTTCTGTGCCCTTAGGAACCAAAGAGGTGATTTATGTGTGGAACCAGGGATGAGCGTTTAATGGCACTGGACCTGTGCTCGCTGGCGTTTAGAGGGATGACTAGGCTTGTATACTCTGGAATTTAGAAGGATGAGAGGAGATCTTATCGAAACGTATAAGATTATTAAGGCGTTGGACACGTTAGAGGCAGGAAACATGTTCCCAATGTTGGGGGAGTCCAGAACAAGGGGCCACAGTTTAAGAATAAGGGGTAGGCCATTTAGAACTGAGATGAGGAAAAACTTTTTCAGTCAGAGAGTTGTGAATCTGTGGAATTCTCTGCCTCAGAAGGCAGTGGAGGCCAATTCTCTGAATGCATTCAAGAGAGAGCTAGATAGAGCTCTTAAGGATAGCGGAGTCAGGGGGTATGGGGAGAAGGCAGGAACAGGGTACTGATTGAGAATGATCAGCCATGATCACATTGAATGGCGGTGCTGGCTCGAAGGGCCGAATGGCCTCCTCCTGCACCTATTGTCTATTGTCTATTGAGGGAGGACCTCATTGAAACTTACCGAATAGTGAAAGGCTTGGATAGAGTGGATGTGGAAAGGTTGTTTCCATTAGCGGGAGAGTCTAGGATCATAGCCTCACACTTAAAGGATGTTCCTTTGGGAAGTAGTTGTGGAAGAATTTCTTTAGTCAGAAGGTGGGTGAACCTGTGAAATTCTTTGTCACAGAAGGCAGTGGAGGCCAAGTCAATGGATATTTTTATGGCAGAGATAGATAGATTATTGATTAATACGGGTGTCAGGGGTTATGGGATGAAGGCAGGAGAATGTGGTTGAGAGGGAGAGATAGATCAGCCATGATTGAATGGCAGAGTAGACTTGAAGGGCCGAATGGCCTAATTCTGTTCCTATCATGACCTTATGTGGGCATGGTCCGAAATGGACAACTCTGACGAACATTAGAGTACCAAAGCACAGGAACAGCCCCATCTTGTCCACCCTGACCAAGGTGTCTCATCTAAGTTAGTGTCATTTGACTGCAATTGGCCCCTATCCCTCTAATCCATTTATATCTAACTTTCTGTCCGAGTGCCCTTTTAATGTTGTTATTGTGCCACTTCCTCTGGCAACTTCCTCCATAAACCCTACGCGTCTATACGTGAAGGTTGCCTTCCAGGTTCGTATTAAACCTTTCCCTTTTCACCGTACCTTTAGGAAGGAGATGAGGAAGAATTTCTTTAGCCAGAGGGTGGTAAATCTGTGGGATTCATTACCACAAAAGGCTGTGGAGGCCAAGTCCGAGAATATTTTTAAGGCAGAGATTGACAGATTCTTTATTGGTAAGGATGTCAGGGGTTATGGGGAGAAGGCAGGAGAATGGGGTTGAGAGAGCAAATTTGATCAACCATAATTGAATGGCGGAGTAGACTTGATGGGCCGAGTGACCTCGTTCTGTTCCTAGAACTTATGAATTTATGAACTCAAATCTATGCCCTTGATTCACATACCCTGGGAAAAAGACTCTGGACATTCACCCGAGATAAGACACAAAATGCTGGAGTAACTCAGCGGGACAGGCAGCATCTCTGGAGAGAAGGAATGGGTGATGTTTCGGCTCGAGACGCATCTTCAGATTGATGTCAGGGGAGTGGACGGTACAGAGACTCCCCTGACGCTCAGTCTGAAGAAGGGTCTCGATCCGAAACGTCACCCCATTCCTTCTCTCCGGAGGTGCTGCCTGTCCCGCTGAGTTACTCCAGCATTTTGTGTCTATCTTCGATTTCAAGCCAGCATTTGCACTTCTTTCTTGTACACTCACCCTCTGTATTCCCCTCATGACCGGCTGATTCCGAGACACACTGGAGCGGCAGATTATCTGAAATTGCCCAGCGTGGGGCAAGGTGTTCTCCCTCGACCTCAGCCTGGGGCAGAAGCTGCGAAAGACCACCGACGTGGCTCTGATGACTCTCCTCTCTCTTCCTTTCAGGACGCATCAGGAACTTGGCTCAGAAAAGCTGCCTCACGGAGACAGGTAGGCAGGAGAAACACATAGAGCACAGAAGAGTTCAGCACAAGAACTGGCCTATCGACCCACAATGTTTGTGCTGGACATTATGCCAAGTTAAACTGATCCCTTTGCCTGCACATGATCCACATCCCTCTCTTCCTTGCCCCTCCATGTGCCTATAGGAAGCATCTTAAACACCCCTATCTTCTCTGCCTCCACCACCATCTTCGGCAATGCGTTCCAGGCCCCCACCACCCTCTGTAGAAAACACCTGCCCTGCATATCTCCAATAAACTTTCCCCCTCTCACCTTGTTGCCATCTATTGCAGGTCATTGCCATCCTGGGAAAAAGGTTCTGACTGTTGACCCTATCTAGGCCTATCATCATTTTATAAAGTCAATCAAGTCTCTCCTCAACCTCCAACGTTCCAGAGAAATCAATCCAAGTTTGTCTACCCTCTGGATAACCGTACATGGACAGGAGAGGTTTAGAGAGTTACGGGCCAAGTTATGGGCAGGTGGGACCAGTGTAGATGGGGCAAGTTGGTCGGGCTGCATTTGGAGTCAAAACAAAGAAATACAGTTGTTGGTTTATACCAAAGATGGATACAAAGTGCTGGAGCAACTCACTGGATCGAGCAGCATCTGGAGAAAAAGGAGAGGTGACATTTTGGGTTGGGTCCCATCTTTAGACTGAAAGTAGAGGATTGGGTGGGGGTGGGGGGGTGGGGGTGAAGAGCTGAAGGTAAGGTCGAGTTGCACCATTACAGGAAGGAGGTGGAGGTTTTGGAGAAGGTATGGGAGAAAGAAAATTTGGACAAACACGGATTGCTTTTTTCTGGAGCATTGGTGGGACCTGGGAGAAGTATATAAAATTATGAGACCCTTGGATAGGTAGACAGTCAGAATCTTTTTCTCCTAGTTTGGAAATACCAAAGGCAAGAGGCATAACTTTGAGGTAAGAGGGACAAAGTCTGAAAGAGATGTCGGGTGCACGGTATTTTTCACACAGAGTGGTGGGTGCCTGGAACGCACTGCCAGGGGTGGTGGTGGTGGAGGCAGACATGTGTTTAAGAAGCTTTTAGTTAGGCACGTGGATAAGCAGACAATTGAAGGGTTTTGAAAACGTGTGGGTAGATGACATTAGTTCAATCATCAGGGACAAGATGGGCAGAATTGCCTTTGTTCCTGCGCTGAGCTGTTCTGTATGAAAGGTTTGGACGAGGGGGTTTGAGCGCAAGAACCTCCCAACGCTTGGTCCAGCACGAAAGGCGCGGGAGGAGGGAGCTGGGGAATCGTGCAACACGGGCAGAGACCAGGACAAAACAGGACCCGTGCATAAATTGGGTGAGGAGGGAGGGAAGGGGTAGGGGGGGGCAGAGAGTGGGGGAGCGGGAGGTAGGTGCCATAATGGGGAATGGGCCAGGTAAAGAGCTGGGGCAACGCTTCCCCGAGCCCCGGAGTGATGGGACTGGGGAAGATGGAAGAGGGGGAGAGATCGGGTTGCAAGTGACGGGCGCTGGGAGAATCCGTGACGACAGATCCTTTCCGTCTGCCCAGACCTGCAGAAAACACGGGTCGCTGGAATGGTCGAGTTCACCCTGGTTGGCAGTGACCTCTGTCCATCGGATCAGGAGGTCACCAAGGCATTGGATCGGCTGGTGAGAAACTTCCCCACTGTTGCTGGCTCCACGTCCCGCTCAAAGTCTCTCTCTCTCTCTCTCTCTCTCTCTCTCTGGGACACCGAGTGTCATTAACATGTCCCGACAGTGACCCAAGCCACCTCCCTCTCCCTCACAGCTGCTGTCTCTGTGGGACACTGGGACACACTGAGTGTTAGCAATCTGTGCCAAAGTGCCCCACTCCTGTCTCTCAGTCGCCCGCGCTCCAGCTCCCTCTGGGACACAGTGACTAATATCAATCCGTGTGAACCCAACACACACACACACACACAACTAACTAACTAACTAACTAACTAACTAACTATCTCTCTCTCTCTCTCTCTCTCTCTCTCTCTCTCTCTCTCTCTCTCTCTCTCTCTCTCTCTCTCTCTCTCTCTCTCTCTCTCTCCCTCTCCCTCCCCCTCCCCCTCCCCCTCCCCCTCTCCCTCTCTCCCTCTCCCTCTCCCTCTCTCTCTCTCTCTCTCTCTCTCTCTCTCTCTCTCTCTCTCTCCCTCCCTCCCCCCCCCCCCCCTTCCTTTATTCAGCACAGACGCATGATACATCACATCAAAACCACATTCAGAGGTTACAAAACATGTTGCCTTCATCATTTACAATGCTCTCAACCCCCTGCGGTGACCAGCGTTCACGGAAGGCCTCCAGAGTCCCCGTGGACACCGCATGTTCCCTCTCTAGGGACACGTGCGCACGGACGTAGGCCCGGAAAAGGGGGAGGCAGCCGACTCTGGCAAGACCGTCGACCGCCCGCTGCCTGGACCCGCGAATGGCCATCTTGGCCAGGCCCAGGAGCAAACCGACAGGGAAATCCCACCCTCCTGACCGGCCCTCCCCACTCCCAGCCCCGAGCCCAAACACCAGGATCGTAGGACTGAAATGCAGCCAAAACTTGAGGAGCAACCCCTTCAGATACTCATACAGGGGCAGCAACCTCACACACTCCATGTACATGTGGAACACGGACTCTTCCGCGCCGCAGAAGTCTCTCTCTCTCTCTCTCCCCCTCTGACCCTCTCTCTCTCTCTCCCCCTCTGACCCTCTCTCTCTCTCTCTCTCTCTCCCCCTCTGACCCTCTCTCTCTCTCTCTCTAACCTCCCACTGACTCTCTCTCACTCCCTCTGACTCTCTCTCTCTCTCTCTCCCTCTGACTCTCTCTCTGGCTCTCTCGCTGTCTGTCTCTCGGCCTCTCCAACTCTCTCTCACTCCCTCTGACTCTCTCTCCCTCTCTCTCTCTCCCGCCAACTCTCTCTCTGGCTATCACTCCGTCTGCCTCTCGGTCTCTTTCTCTCTGTCTCTTTAGCTGTTTCTCTCACTCACTGTCCCTCTCTCTGTGGGACACTGAGACACGCTGAGGGTGATTAATCCGTGCAGACTATGACCCATTCCATGTCTATATTCCCCATGGGACATTGGGACCGATTGAGAGTGAATAAACTATGTGGATATCTCTGCCTTTCTCCTGTCTTCCGCAGATTGATTCTCTGCTGTCATCCATCCCGGGAAACAGCGTCCTTGACGTCCATGTGAACCCAGAGAGGAAGCGGAAGAGAGGCGCCGGAGCGGAGGCCACACCCTGTGGGGCTGAAAGAGCAGAGTGTCCCAAACACAACTGAGCTGGAGTCCCGCAGGGTACCCCAGCCCCTGCCCCTCCACACCAGTGCCGTCTCACCGCTGCAGCTTCACGCACCCACACACTCGTGTCTGCATGCAACTCCTCTCTCTGCCTGCTCGCCTTCCTGCTCTGTAACTGGTGAAGGCCACACCGACCTTCACACAACTCAACGGCACAAGTGTTGATCCTTTGGCCCACTGTATCTCTGGCAATTTGAAGTCACATTTGCCTGCACTTGATCTATCCTCCATGTCCCTCCATCCTCTCTCTGCCTGTATACAGCTCTCTCAGGAGACATAATAGTCGTAGTATTTGAATATAAAATTGCACCATCAAGTTCCCTTCTATAGGTTAACTGGACCAACAAGGTGATATTGAGTTCTCCAATGTCACCGGACGGAAGGTATTTGACAGCAGACACATCAAGTTAAAATGTGAGCAAAAACTTTATACAACATGGGGCCTCAGTAATCCCAATGCCTCTGAAGTGTCACCTATGTGTACCTGCCACTGTGGGAGCTTGCACCTTACACAATGTGAGACTCCCAGGACCGTTGTCCCTGATAAGACAGGGGGCGGCAAAAGCTGTGTCTCTGTGAATTACAGAGAGACGTGAATGGCCACACAGCAAGTTAACCGATGTGGCTTCCATCCTGGATGGCTGTATTCAAAGGGCATCAATCACCCTATATATAGATAAGGAAGCTTGGTTTTCAGCAGTGTATTCTGAGTCAGTTCTGTCAGAGTGTTAGACACAAAATGCTGGAGTAACTCAGCGGGTCAGACTGCATCTCTTTAGAAAAGGAATAGGTGACGTTTCAGGTCGAGACTCTTCTTCGTACTGAGAGTCAGGGGAAAGGGAAATGAGAGATATACAGTGGACGGTGATGCAGAGAGATATAGAACAAATTAATGAAAGCTATGCTAAAAAAGTAATGATGATAAAGGAAACAGGCCATTGTTAGCTGTTTGTTAGGTGAGAACGAGGAGAGACAATGAGACTCAACAAGACCACTTTGAATTCTACATTGTTCTATATCTCTCTACTTCACCGTATCTCTACATATCTCTCGTTTCCCTTTCCCTTGACTCAGTCTGAAGAAGGGTCTTGACCTGAAACGTCACCTATCCCTTTCCTCCAGAGATGTTGCCTGTCCCGCTGAGTTACTCCAGCTTATTGTGTCTATCTTCAGTTTAAACCAGCATCTGCAGTTCCTTCCTGCACACTGTAAGAGTGATAGTCCAGTGTCTTTAGTCTCTAGTTACGTTCAGTCTTCAGTCCTTTAGTTACAGATCCATAGTTTCTTTGTTTTGTTTGCTATGAGATGTTCAGTTTTTATTTAAGGTCTACAGATATTTTAGCGCATTGCTCTAATGCCATATAACGTTGTGCATGAATAAAAAGTTTTAAAATGCAATTCCTGGACTCAGCAAATCATTGAGCATTCAGCGATCCCATAACCACCAAAATTCTTTTTCAGACTTAAACGGTGCAAAACCTCTTCAGATATACTCATCCTCTCTGCGTTCACTAGTATCATGCACAGTAGTGTTCAGTTTATCAGTTCAGTTCAGTTTATTGTCACATGTACCGAGGTACAGTGAAAATCTTTTATTGCGTTCTGTCCAGTCAGCAGAAACATGATTGCAATCGAGCCATTTACAGTGTACAGATATATGACAAGAGAATAATATTTAGTGGAAGGTAAAGTCCGATCAAAGATAGTCCGAAGGTCATCCATGAGGTAGATAGTAGTTCAGGACTGCTCTCTGGTTGTGGTAGGATGGTTCAGTTCACCCCTATCTTTATACAAAACACCTTTGCCACACATGTCCCCTGGGGTGAGATTCATTCCCTTGTTTGAGGGTGACCCCATCAGACCCTGCCCCTCCATATCCCACAGCGGAAGGACCCTAGCACCTAGACGGTGGTCCTCACTCACAGAGTCTTGCCATTGGGTGTACCAGGCTTCGGAGAGAACCTCTGCCTGTTAGCTGGGTGCTCGGTGAGAATGAGTATGGACAACGAGAATCATTACTGGAAGCATTGTCGGCGATGGGGCTTGGTGGTGGTGAAGCCTCGAGCCGGCTGCGAAGCCTCACGGGTTCACCCGCGGTCGGCGGCCGATGAGAGCGTGGGGGAAATGCCGTGAGGGAGTAGGAAGGATGGGGAGAACAATGGACAATGGGGATGAGAGGGGGAGAACAATAGGCAATGGGACCCGGCCTGGGGCAACCGCTGTGGAGTTGGGGGGGGGAGGGACAAAGGAGGAGCTGGCGTCTTCGTAACTTTGTCAGCGCCGTATGTGGTGACTATTTGTATATCTTGAAGGTATTTATTCACAAAGTGCTGGAGTAACTCAGCAGGTCAGGCAGCATCTCTGGAGAGAAGGAATGGGTGACGTTTCGGGTCGAGACCCTTCTTCAGACTGGAGAAGCACCCATTTGTATACCTTGGGTATGCAAGCAAAGAATTGCACTGGGCCTTGTCACATGTGACAATAAAGTATTCCATTCCGTTCCATTTGGTGCCTCGTTGGAGTTGTCTCAACCTCCTGGGGTTTGGAAGACGCCAATTGTCAACATTCCCTGAAGGACATCTTGTTGTGCTTGGGAGGCCATCAGGTTTCAGGAAGACCGAAGAGTGTCCTTCACTTAGTTGATGATCTTCCAGTTTGTTTTTACTAGAATGTTATTTCAGATGTTAAGATTACTGGCATGCAGTTCCCAGCCTTTGCCTTGCAGCCCTTCTCAAACAGAAGAACAACGTTTGTCACCCTCCAGTCTTCCGGCACCTCGGCTGTATATTGTAAATATCCGCGAGGGCTCCTGCAATTTCCTCTCTAGTTTCCCACAGTATCCTCGGATATATCTGATCAGACCCGGGTGTCTTCGTACACGTCAGGGCCTTCAGCACCTCTTTGACCGTAATATTGACTGCTCTCAAGGCACTTCCAGCGACTACCACAAGTTCCTCCATCCTCCCGTCTTTCTCAACGGTAAAAACAGAGGAGAAACACTAATTTAAGACCATGCCCATCTCCAGAGGCTCCACACAGAGTTGACCACTTTGATTCCTGAGGAGTCCCACTCTCTCTTTGCTTACACTTTTCCCCTTTAATGTGCTTATAAAATCTCTTGGGATTATCCATAATGCTATCTGCCAGAGTGCTCTCCAGTCTCCCTTTTACCCTTCTGATTTCCTTTTTTAGCTTACTCCTTAGTTCCCAAAACTCCTGCAGGGACACACTGGATCCCAGCTGCCTATACCTGTCCCATGCCTTCTTACTCTTGACCAAAGCCTCCCTCATCATCCAGGCTTCCTAACGTTCGCCTGCCTTGCCCTTCATTCTAACAGGGACGTGCATGTCCTGGACTCTTGCCACACACTTTTAATAACATCCCACTTTCCTGACATTCCTATTCCATCAACCAACCTACTCCAATCAACTCAAGCGAGTTCCTGTCTCATACCCTAAAAGTTGGCCTTGCACCAATTTAGCATTTTAACTCGTGGGACCGTTCCATCCCTATCCATCTAAACATAGCACAAAAAGTAAGGAAATTTGTGTTTGGTAGATTATTTCTTTGTTGTAACAATGCTTCTTGGCAATAAATCTTATACCGTTGGAAAACCTGTTTATTTCCCTTTTAAATGGTGCCACATTTGTAAGGAACATGCATTTGTGGGATGAGTAGCAGAGCTGAGTATGTGGGTTGCGCCCATGAAAAATCTGCCAAATCTTCTCTGCCAATGCCAAACAGCTTATTCTGCCATTGACACTTGTTCGGTGTTGTTTGGTGGATTGGATGATTGAAGTCTGAAGAAACAAGACATATTGGCAATTTAACAATTTATTCATTTAATAAACAGGAGCCTCAGTAGCGTGTGGAAGAACCATACACAGCCACAACAGCCTGGCACCACCTCCTCATGCTGGTCACCAGCCTGGTCACACACTGTTGTGGGATGGCATCCCATTCTTCAACCAGCATTTGTCGCAAGTCAGCCAACGTGGCTGTGTTGGTCACTCACTCTGGCATGAACAGCACGCCCAAGCTGATCCCACAAGTGTTCAATGGGGTTGAGGTCAGGACTGCTGGCAGGCCATTCCATCCTCTCCACTCCCAAATTCTGGAGGTAGTCTCTGAGAAACCCTGCTCTGTGGGGGCGAGCATTGTCATCTTGGAGGATAGAGTTCGGTCCCAGACTGTGGAGATATGGGATTGCCACTGGTTGCAGAATCTCATCTCGATATCTCTCTGCATTGAGATTGCCTCCAATGATGACAAGCCTCGTTTTTCCAGTGAGGGAGATGCCGCCCCACACCATCAAACTGCCTCCACCAAAAGATGTTACTCTATCGTGCAGCAATCAGCATAGCGTTCTCCGCGTCTTCTCCACACTTTGACCCTATGATCCAACTGCCGTAGGCAGAATCTGGACTCATCGCTGAACATAACGTTCCTCCACATGTTCAGGTTCCAGTGCACGTGTTGCCGACACCAGCGCAAACGGGCCTGACGGTGAAGGGTAGTCATGGCAGGCCTCCTGGCAGCCCTATGAGACCGGAGATCGGCTGCGTGCAGTCTGTTCCGAATTGTCTGGGCAGAGAGCCGTCGGCCATATCGTCCTGCAAACCTTGACTGCAAATCTGTAGAAGACAGCCTACGGTTCCTAAGTGCTGACAGGGTGAGGAAACGGTCTTCTTCGGGTGTCATCTTCTTGGGACGCCCACTTCGCGGCCTGTCTCTGACATCCCCCGTTATATGGAACTTGGCCTTCACTTTGGAGATGGTACTAGGGCTCACTCCAAATAATGCCGCAACTTGGTTTTGCGGAACACCAGCTTGAAGTTGCCCTATCGCACGGGCCCTATCCAGATCAGTCAAACGTGGCATGCCGATTCTTGGAGCAGACACCTACTGACCACTGTAGCAGGGCCCATGCTCACAGATGCTGCCAATCAGGTGCCAATCAGGCACCTGATTGTCAGCACCTGGGGGTACCAGAAGCTCAAAACAAGAGTCAATAGCAACAGCAGAATAGCTGTTTGGCATTGGCAGAGAAGATTTGGCACATTTTTCATGGGCGCAACCCATATACTCAGCTCTGCTGCTCATCCCACAAATGCATGTTCCTTACAAATGTGGCACCATTTAAAAGGGAAATAAACAGGCTTTCCAACGGTATAAAATTTATTGCCAAGAAGCATTGTTACAACAAAGAAATAATCTACCAAACACAAATTTCCTTACTTTTTGTGCTATGTTTATATACTGAAACTCTGTTTGTTATCTTGTTTGTGACTGAACTTCAGCCAAAACGGTACACGATAGCGCGACAATTTTAGGCCCACCTTACTCACCATTGTCACTTTAGTGATAATGCAAGTAGTTTTATTGAAATCGGTCTTATATTTTTTAAGTTAATCACATTTTAAAGTTTAAAAGGAGGGGAGAGGGAAGGAGGGGGGAAGGGGGGAGTGGGGGAGAAGGGAGGGGGGGTTGAGGAGAGGGGGTGGGCAGGGTGCTGCACCAGTGCAGGAGAGGTTTGGGCCCAACGGGTCCACTTGGTCTAGTAATGATCTAAAACCTAACGGAACAGTGGTCGCTGGTCCCAAAAGGCTCGTCCACGAATACTTCATGCAACCCCCCCCTCAATTTCCCACTTTCCCAAGACTAAATCAAACGTTGCCCTCTCCTGTGTATGGCCCTCAACATATTGCCAGAGGAAACTTTCCTGAACACATTTGACAAACTCCACAATGTCTCAACCTATCTCACTATGACATTCCCAGTCAATGTAGGGAAAATTAAAATCCCCTACAACGACAGCATTATCAGACCTGCAGCTGCCTGCAATCTCCTGGCACATTTGCTCTTCTAATTCCCGTAGACTATTTGGGCGTCTGTAGTAAACCCCCAACAATGTGATCATCCTCCTTGTTCAGGGAAAAAAAACTGCTGAGGCTGGTTTAAATCGAAGGTAGACACAAAATGCTGGAGTAACTCAGCTGGTCGGGCAGCATCTCCGGAGAGAAGGAATGGGTGACATTTCGGGTCGAGACACTTCTTCAGACTGATTTTGTGTCTACCTCCTATCCCTTTCTTGTTCCTCAGCTCCACCTATATAGCCTCACTAGATGAAACGTCCGTAATGTCACCCCTGCCCACTGCCGTGATTCATGAGATACTTCAGAAACGTTAGTCTACAACACGTTTTTGCAAGTAATATTAGTTAATGGTCGTAGAATGCAAACAATGACTACTGCTTTGGAAACACTGGTAGCGGCAGGCAGCATTAATTTCCACTCATCTTACCATAATTTTTCAGGACACGATGCTACAATGAATTGAATGATTCCAATTGATTCAGCTTTATGAGAGACATCAGAAAAGTTGTTTTGCAATATGTTATTACCAGCTACGTTTTTGTTAACCACTGTTGAATGAAACCTACTGTATCTCTGGAAACACTTTGTGACAAGCGGCATTCATTTCTATTCATCTTGCAATAACCTTTCTGTGCCATCAAATAAACGACTCCAATAGATTCAGATACATGTAATACATCATAAAAGTTAGTTAAAAAGCAAGTTATTATGAACTACTTAGCAGCTAATGACCGTTGGATGAAAGCATTCTCTCTTGTTTAGGAAACACTGTTTGCAGCATGCAGCTTGAATTTCCATGCATCTTCCAAAAACTTTTTAGAGCAAGGTGCTACAATCAAATAAACAACTCCAATGAATTCAGCTTCATGAGATACGTTATTACCAAGTACTTTTTAGTTAATGGCCGTTGAATGAAAAGCAGCAGTCATTTCCATCTATCTTGTAGTAAGTAACACGTATTTTAAACTAAAGGTGGACGCAAAATGCTGGAGTCACTCAGCAGGACAGGCAGCATCTCTGGAGGGAAGGAACGGGTGACGTTTCAGGTCGAGACCCTTCTTCAGACTCTAGAAGGATCTTGACTCGCAACGTCATCCATTCCTTCTCTCCAGAGATGCTGCATGTCCCGCTGAGTTACTCCAGCAGTTTGTGTCTATCTTCGATTTAAACCAGCATCTGCAGTTATTTCCTACACATTGAAGTCATTGGTTTGATTGCAGCACCTTACACTGAAAAGTTATTTCAAGATGTATGGAGATCAATGCTGCTTGCTGCAATCAGGCAATCACTGTTTCCAAAACGGTTCTTTCACACAACGGCTATCAACTAAAAGGTAGTAAGTAACACCATTTTGTAAACTACCTTTGCTGATGTGTTTCATCACTCTGCATCCACTGGAGTCATTGATTTGATTGTAGCACCTTGCCCTGAAAATCTATTGTAAGATGAAAGGAAATTAATGTTGTTTGCTGCATTCAGTGTTTCCAAAGCAGTAGTTATATTTCATGCAAAGGCTATATACCAAGAAGTAGTTAGTATTAATATATTGTAAACTAACTATTCGGGTGTATTTGATGACACTGTATCGATTGGAGTCATTTATTAGATTGTTGTACCTTGCCCCGAAAAATTATTGCAGAATTCATGGAAGTGAATGCTATTTACTGCTAACATACTGTACCAATTCAGTTTCTCCAAAGCTGTCGAGTGATTTTCCATAAGTCAGCCTCTAACTAAAATGTACGTAGTAATAACGTGTTGTAAACTAATGTTTCTGATGCATCTTTAGTTTAGTTTAGAGATACAACATGGAAACAGGCCCTTCGGCCCACTGAATCCACACCTACCCCCGATCCCCGCACATCAACACTATCCTGCACACACTAGGGACGATTTACACTTATACCAAGCCAATTAACCTACAAACCTGTACGTCTTTGGAGTGTGGGAGGAAGCCGAAGATCTTGGAGAAAACCCATGCGGTCAAGGGGAGAACGTACAAACTCCGTACAGACAGCACCCGTAGTCAGGATGGAACCCGGGTCTCTGGCGCTGCAAGCGCTGTAAGGCAGCAACTCTACCGCTGCGCCACCGTGCCGCCCCTCACGAAGGTGAAATGATTCGAGTCATTTATTTGAATGCAGCACCTTGCCCTGAAATGTTATTGGAAAATTCATGGAAGTGAATGCTGCTGGCTGCAAACAGGTGAGTCCAGTGCTCCTAGACCAAGTAATATTTCAAGGTTTCAAGGTCAGTTTATTGTCACGTGTACCAATTAAGATACAGTGAAATTCAAATTACCATACAGCCCTTCTAAAAAATAAGCAATAAGACACACAACTCCATAAAAGTTAACATAAACATCCACCACAGCGGATTCCCCATATTCCTCATTGTGATGGAAGGCAATAAAGTCCAACCTTCTACCTCTTTTATTCTCCCGCGCGGTTGGGGTCGGTCGAACCATCCGCAGTCGGGGCGATCGAACCTCCCGCAGCTGGCGATCGAAGCCCCCGTGTCGGGGCGGTCAAAGCCCCCGCGTCAGAGCGATCGAAGCCCCTGCGGTCACGGTGATCGTGGCTCCCAAGTTGGGGCGATCGAAGCCCCCGTGTCGGGGCGGTCGAAGCTCCCTGCATCAGGGCGGTCAAAACCCCTGCGTCAGGGCAGTCCAAGCCCCCGTGTCGGGGCGATCGAAGCTCCCGCGTCAGGGTGGTCGAAGCCACCGTGTCGGGGCGATCGAAGCTCCCGCGTCAGGGTGGTCGAAGCTCCCGTGTCGGGGCGGTCGAAGCCCCCGTGTCGGGGTGATCGAAGCTCCCGTGTCGGGGTGAACAAAGCTCCCGCTTTGGGGTGATCAAAGCCCCCGCGTCAGGGTGGTCGAAGCCCCCGCGTGGGGGCGGTCGAAGCACCTGCGGCTTGGAGCTCCCGAAGTCGGTCTCTAACCAGTGGCCGTGAGCTCAGCGATCTTAAAGTCCGCAGGTACCCGCGGTTAGAGCTCTCAACGTCGATCCCCGACAGGGATCGCGGGCTCCGTGATGGTAAGTCCGCAGGCTCCCGTGGCGGAGCTCTCGAAGTCGGTCTCCAGCAAAGGCTGCAACTCCTCAATGCTCGGCCGCAGTGCGGACGGAGATACGATACGGAAAATATCACATCTCCGTCGAGGTAAAAGATTAGAAAACGTTTCCCCCAACTCCCCTCCCCCCCCCACATCCCACATAAAATAAGCTAAAGAACACTAAATACATACATTTAACACATGCTATTAAAACAACAAAGAACGAAGGGACAGACAGACTGTTGGCGAGGCAAGGAGGATAATATATAGTTTATATTATTTACTAAAACATTGCTGGTAATAACATGCCTGTAAACTGATTATTCTGATGTATTTCATGATGCTGCATCGATTGCAATTTATGTGATTTGTAGCACCTTGCCCTGGAAAGCTATTGCAAGATGAATGGAAATGAAAGTTGCTCACTGAAGATTGGCTAATTCAGTGCTTCCAAAGAAGTAGTTAAATTTCATAGAGCAGCTCTTAACTGAAAGGTATGCAGTAATCACATGTTGTAAACTAACGTTTCTGACGTATTAATTACATGGCGCTGTCAGTTTTATATGATTACAGCACTTTGCCCTGAAACATTATTGCAAATTGAAGGGAGTTGATTGCTGCTTGCTGCAAAGAGGCAAATTCAGTCTTTGCAAAGCTGTAGTTATATTTCATACTATTTAATACCTATTAACTAAAAAGTAGTTAGGAAATAACAAGTCAAGTCAAGTTTATTTGTCACATACACATACAAGATGTGCAGTGAAATGAAAGTGGCAATGCCTGCGGATTGTGCAAAAAAATTACAATTACAGCATAAAAATTAAAATTAATACAGAAAAAAAATGTAGTCCCTGGAGATATAATAGTTAACAGTCCTAATGGCCTGTGGGAAGAAACTCCGTCTCATCCTCTCCGTTTTCACAGCGTGACAGCGGAGGCGTTTGCCTGACCGTAGCAGCTGGAACAGTCTGTTGCTGGGGTGGTAGGGGTCTCTCATAATCTTGCTGGCTCTGGATCTGCACCTCCTGATGTATAGGTCCTGCAGGGGGGCGAGTGTAGTTCCCATGGTGCGTTCAGCCGAACGCACTACTCTCTGCAGGGCCTTCCTGTCCTGGGCAAAGCTGTTCCCAAACCAGATTGAGATGTTGCCGGACAGGATGCTCTCTACAGCCCCAGAGTAGAAGCATTGAAGGATCCTCGGAGAGACTCTGAATTTCCTCAGCTGTCTGAGGTGGTAAAGGCGCTGCCTTGCCTTACTCACCAGTGCGGCAATGTGCGTTGTTCATGTCAGATCCTCTTTGATGTGGACATGTTGAAAACTTCCTTTTTCTGAGGTATTTCAAACATGCTGCATCGATTGGGGTCATTTATTAGAGTACATCGCCCTGAAAGGTTATTGCAACACTTAAATCAGAGGTCGGAGCAGGAGCAGCAGTTTTGATCAGCAAATCCTTGGATTGGCTGCAGCAAGGGTATCTCAGGTTAGATACAGCGCGGGAAATTTAAAAAGCCCGTCCAGGGACAGTTTTGAGCAGATAAATCAGAGATTCAAAACAGGAACAGCATCTTTGAGCAGCAAGTCTGTGGATTGGCTGGAGCAGGTTAATTGAACAGCAAATAAAAATGAGGCAAGGAAGAGTGGAATGGCCTATTGGGAGCAGCCATGGTGGGAGGTGGTGCTGTGGGGAGCTTAAATGTGAGTCTTTGGCTCAAGTGTCTTTGGCGAGAAGGCAGAGGCAAGGAGGATAAGTCCAATCTACTCTTTTGGGTCAGTTTCTTTATGTTATTATTGATCGAGTTACAGTGGTGATGGCAGGTAAGCTGGTACATTGCTCCTCCTGCAGGATGTGGGAAGTCAGGGACACTGCTGCCACCCCTGACCACTACACCTGTGGGACCTGTGTCCAGGTGCAGCTCCTGAAGGACTGCGTTAGGGAACTGGAGCAGTGCGGCAATGTGCGTTGTCCATGTCAGATCCTCTTTGATGTGGACATGCTGAAACCTTCCTTTTCTGAGGTATTTCAAACATGCTGCATCGATTGGGGTCATTTATTTGATTAGAGCACGTCGCCCTGAAAGGTTATTGCTACACTTAAATCAGAGGTCGGAGCAGGAGCAGCAGTTTTGATCAGCAAATCCTTGGATTGGCTGCAGCAAGGGTATCTCAGGTTAGATGACCTCAGGACTAGCCGGGAAAACGAGAGCTTCCTGGACGGGACAAATAGTGAGGTTGTCGTACGGAAGGTCCTAGGAGAGTGAAGGCGGGTGACTACAAGGAAGGGACCCCTTCAAAACAGGTACCTCTTCAAAACAGGTACGCCCTCTTGGGAGCTGTTGGGATAGACGACACATCAAGGTTGGGAAGCAGTAGCAGGCAGGGTTGTAACTCCAACCCTGGTGCTGAGGCTCAGTCTGGAAAGGGCGACGTTGGGCAGACCCATAGTGGTAGGCGACTCTATACTGAGGGGTGTGGACAGGAGATTCTGCGGCAGCAGGCAAGACTCCAGGATGATGTGCTGCCTCCCTGGTGCCAGGGTCCAGGACGTCTCGGAGCGGCTGCACGGCATCCTCAAGAGTGAGGGGGAGCAGCCAGACGCGCATGTTTTTAGATTTAGAGATACAGCGCAGAAACAAGCCCTTCGGCCCACCGAGTCCGCGCCGCCCAGCGATCCCCGCACACTAACACCATCCTACACCCACTAGGGTCAATTTTTACATTTACTCAGCCAATTAGCCTACAAACCTGTACGTCTTTGGAGTGTGGGAGGAAACCGAAGATAGACAATAGACAATAGACAATAGGTGCAGGAGTAGGCCATTCAGCCCTTCGAGCCAGCACCGCCATTCAATGCGATCATGGCTGATCACTCTCAATCAGTACCCCGTTCCTGCCTTTTCCCCATACCCCCTCACTCCGCTATCCTTAAGAGCTCTATCCAGCTCTCTCTTGAAAGCATCCAACGAACTGGCCTCCACTGCCTTCTGAGGCAGAGAATTCCACACCTTCACCACTCTCTGACTGAAGATCTCGGAGAAAACCCACGCAGGTCACGGGGAGAACGTACAAACTCCGTACAGACGGCGCCCGTAGTCAGGATCGAACCTGAGTCTCCGGCGCTGCATTCGCTGTAAGGCAGCAACTCTACCGCTGCGCCACCGTGCCGCCCATGCCACCATGGCACAAATGATGTAGGTAGGAAGAGGAATGAGGTTCTGCAAAATGAACATAGGGAGTTAGGCTGAAAAGCAGGATGTCCTGGGTCGTAATGTCGGGATTGCTTCCAGTGCCACGTGCAAGTGAAGGTAAGAACAGGAAGATAAGGGAGGTGAATGTGTGGCTGAGGTGTTGGTACAGGGGGCAGGGATTCAGATTTATAGACCATTGGCATCTCTTCTGGGGCAGAGGTGACTTATACGAGGGATGGGTTGCAATTTAGCTGGAGGGAGACCACTATCCTCACCGGCAGGTTCGCTAGTGCTACAGGGTGAGTTTAAACTATATTGGCGGGGGTGGGTGGGATCTTATACAGGACTGAGGTAGGTGGGAGGTTAGACGCTGGTGCGGAGGGTGATAAGGGACAGAATAGGCAGGGGAAAGGCAGGGAAAGAGGAAGGAATGTTGGTTTAAATTGCACGTATTTTAATGCAAGCGGCCTGACGGGTAAGGCAGATGAACCATGAGCCTCGGGCATGGATAGATAGGAGCGACTGGGACATTGTAGCCATTACTGAAACCTGGTTAAGAGAGAGGCAGGACTGGCAGCTCAATGTTCTGGGGTGCAGGTGCTTCAGGAGAGACAGAGGTGAGGGTAAAAGAGCAGGTTATTGGTTAAGGAGGATGTCACGGTAGTGGTCAGGGGTGAGGCGTGACGTTACGGACGGTTCGTCCAGTGAGGCTCTATGGGTGGTGCTGAGGAACAAGAAAGGGATGAGCACCTTGTTGGGGGTGTACGACAGGCTCCCCAAAGCATCAACGGGAATTAGAAGAGCAAATGTGCAGGAGATTGCAGGCAGCTGCAGGTCTAATAAAGAGGTTGTGGTATGGGATTTCAACTTTCCCTATATTGACTGGGAATATTGTAGCATGAACAAATATATAGAATATTAACAAAGTTCCAGCTATATTGTAAAAACCCAAATTTAAAAAAACACACAAGGTGATAATTCCTGAGGAACTAGCCACCAACAAAATGAGTTTTTCCTTCAGCAAAAGGTACAGAAGTGTGACAATACACATCACCAGATTCACGGACAGTTTCTTCCCAGCTGTTATCAGGCATCTGAATCGTCCTACCACAACCAGAGAGCAGTCCTGATCCACTATCTATCTGAGGGCGTGCAGCGCAGGTTTACTAGGTTAATTCCCGGAATGGCGGGACTGTCATATGTTGAAAGACTGGAGCGACTAGGCTTGTATACACTGGAATTTAGAAGAATGAGAGGAGATCTTATCGAAACGTATAAGATTATTAAGGGGTTGGACACATTAGAGGCAGGAAACATGTTCCCAATGTTGGGGGAGTCCAGAACCAGGGGCCACAGTTTAAGAATAAGGGGTAGGCCATTTAGAACTGAGATGAGGAAAAACTTTTTCAGTCAGAGAGTTGTGAATCTGTGGAATTCTCTGCCTCAGAAGGCAGTGGAGGCCAATTCTCTGAATGCATTCAAGAGAGAGCTAGGTAGAGCTCTGAAGGATAGCGGAGTCAGGGGGTATGGGGAGAAGGCAGGAACAGGGTACCGATTGAGAATGATCAGCCATGATCACATTGAATGGCAGTGCTGGCTCGAAGGGCCGAATGGCCTCCTCCTGCACCTATTGTCTATTGTCTATTGTCTATCTCTTTGGTGACCCTCGGACTATTCTTGATCTTTGCTGGCTTTAGCTTGCACTAAACGTTATTCCCATATCATGTACGCCATAAATAGATCGATTGTAATCATGTACTGTCTTTCTGCTGACTGGTTAGCACGCAACAAAAGCTTTTCACTGCACCTCTGTGGACATTACAATAAACTGAACTGAACATAAGGCTCATCGTGTCCATGCCACTTTGCAGCCCAAACTTATCAATGCCCTTACGTCATATTTCTGTGCCCTATTTTTCATTCGCACCTTCACTGATTTGCCTTCGGCAATTTGAAATGGCCAATTAACCTGCCAACAAGCAGGTGTTTGTCATGAGGTGATACCCTTGTAGTTCCTGGGAGAACATGCAAACTCTGCACAGTTCACAGCAGAGGTCAGAATGTAACCCAGACAGTCCCTGAAGCTGTGAGGCAGCTGCACTCTATCCGCTCTGCCCAGAACTGAAAAAGAGGACGATATTTTGAGCTCCATACGCTTTTGATTGTGTAGTAGTAAAATAAGATTACAATTTAACATTTGCCAGTAGGAGTACACGTGTTTGTAAGACTTATTGTGGATTACATTACAATTTCTGAAGAAGGCTTTGAACGAAAGCTTTGCACTATAGCTCAGTACACGTGACACTAAACTAAACTAAACTACAGATCCCGACCTGACTTGGATGTCTGAAGAAGGGTCCCAACCCAAAAAATCCATGATCTCTGGAAATGCTGCCTGACCTGCTGAGTTAATCCAGCACTTTGAGTCATTTTGCGTTTTAACCAGCATCTGCAGTTTCCTTGTTTTTATATTACAATCTCTTCTTCACTCTTTCTTGTTGCTTTATATTTACATTTGATTAAAGTCCAGAAAGCATGTTCTCAGTAGTTTTGTGAGGCAGCAGTTCTATTTATACTAGTCACTCATTTGCTACGCGGTTTAAGTAAGTTGGATTAACAAATTGACTTTGACCCCTGAAAGATTAACTACGCAAGTCAGATGCCACACTTTGTTTTGGAATGAGCTGCCAGAGGAATTCGACAGGTACAATAACAGATATTTAAAAGACATTTGGACAGGAAAGGAAATAGACATGGATAGGAAAGTGCTGACTCAAAGTGCTGGAGAAATAGACAATAGGTACAGGAGTAGGCCATTCAGCCCTTCGAGCCAGCACGCCATTCAATATGATCATGGCTGATCGTTCACAATGAGTATCCCATTCCTGCCCTCTCCCCATACCCCCTGACTCCACTATCATTAAGAGCTCTATCTAACTTTCTCTTGAAAGCATCCAGAGAATCGGCCTCCACTGCCTTCTGAGGCAGAGAATTCCACAGATTTACAACTCTCTGAGTGAAAAGGTTTTTCCTTATCTCCGATCTAAATGGCCTACCCCTTATTCTTAAACTGTGGCCCCTGGTTCTGGACTCCCCGAACATTGGGAACATGTTTCCTGCCTCTAGCGTGTCCAATCCCTTAATAATCTTATATGTTTCAATAAGATAGGGGCCAAATGTGGGGAAGAATGGGCATCTTGATCAGCATGAATAAGTTGGACCTAAGGGCCTGTTTCCATGCTTTGACTCTATAACCTAATTTGTTAGTCAATAAAATTGTACAGTGCATGTTACTTTAACAATTAAAAACACCCAAATGGAAAGTGGGTCGAAATGTGTGATCACTGAAGAACAGTCTTAACACGCACGTTGGACTGAATTAACAATCTCAGCTCACCCTGAAGAGGTGAATTTTTGAGCAAATTAGCTTTGGCCAACATTTTTATTTTGAAACTAGTTGTTGCCAAAAGAAGAGCAATTAAACCTAGTAAAAATGGAGTAGGATGCTTTGAAATTTTTAAAGTTGCTATTTTCCATCATTAGTTCTGTCATTGATCACAAGACATGGAAAAGGATTTTCACACGCACTTCTCCAATTACAGCAGCTGTATGTCGAGGTAAGCCAATGCCCCTGTTAATTTACTGGGTTGCAACAGCTGTAACATCTACTCCCTCAGCCAGGCAGTTAAGACACGCTCTCCAATAGACTGCAAGCTAATTATTTTTCTTGCTCTGAACAAACCGTGTTTGAAGAGGGCAGTTACTTGTTGATGGAGCCACATGGATTTATAGAGCAACTCTGTGTCGAAGCTTACAAGCCTTCATTTATTTCCTCAGCTATAATTGTGGTTCAAGTACAATATTTTGGTATCCATTTGAGGCACCCCAGTGTCACAGGGAAGCAACAAGAAACCACGCAATCGGCAAGGACAAGTCAGAATAATGGTGATTGAATTCAAAATTGATGCAGCAGCTTCCCCGAGTCATCTTCGCATCTAGTGTTGCTAGTGAGTAACATTCATGATAAATACCATCAGATTTGTCGCTCCAGGATTGCCATCCCATGGGATGATTTCATGCTTTGTGGCCGTATCAGCTGCTTCAGAATCCATTTATTCTTGTCACAAAAGACTCGAGGTCTTGACCGCTCATGAGTTCAGGAATGCGGCTTTTGTGTTCCTGCGTGCAAAGGCTTTGAACAAATATTCAGCCTGCCCTGTGTCCACAACAGCCAAGTACGCCAAGGCTATTGAACAACTGCTGCTATGTAATTTTGTGCTTAGGAGGTTTCTTCATCGCACGGTCCTTTGTTCTGAATACATTCTGCAATCTCTGAATCTGCCAACATCGAACACATCGTGAACCAACTTCAATTGAACGGGGAATGTCAATATAAAAGAAATGGAAAAAATGAAGGTGTTCACGGTGGGAGTACAAGGTGGTGGCATTTCCTGCCATTTACTCAGTGCAAGATTGATCTGGCGTTGGGCTTAATTCCAAATTACATCTGTAGAGCAACATTGCGCTCTTCGTTTGCAACTTTTCATGTGATAGGAGCAGAATTAGGCCATTCGGCCCATCAAGTCTACTCTGCCATTTTCTTGGCTGATCTATCTCTCCCGCCTAACCCCCATTCTCCTCCCTTCTCCCCATAACCCCTGACACCCGCACTAATCAAAAATCTATCTCTCTCTGCCTTAAAGATATCCATTGACTTGGCCTCCACAATCTTGCGTTGCAAAGAATTCCACAGATTCACCACCTTCCGACTAAAGAAATTCCTCCTCATCTCCTTCCTAAAGGAACATCCTTTAATTCTGAGGCTATGACCTCCGGTCCGAGACTCTCACACTAGCGGAAAGATCCTCTCCACATCCACTCTATCCAGTCCTTTCACTATTCGGTAAGTTTTTATGAGATCCCCGCCCATCCTTCTAAACTCCAGTCCTTCCTCACGCCCTGTCATGCTCTTGCCCATTCTGTCCACTGAACTTTCTTTAACCCATACCGACTTCCAGCCTCTCACCTGCCTCAGTCCTGGATTGTATCCCGTCCCCCCGCCAATCTAGTTTAAACCCACCCGTGTCGCACCAGCAAACATGCCTGGCAGGTTACTAGTTCTTCTCCAGTTCAGATGAAACCTATCTCTCTTGTATAGGTCACCAAGAGGAGATCCCAATGATCCAGAAGATTAATGCAAAATGCTGGAGTAACTCAGCGGGTCAGACAGCATCTCTGGAGAAAAGGAATAGGTGACGTTTCGGTTCGAGACCAGTCTGAGGGAGTGTCTCAACTCGAAACATCACCTATTCCTTTTCTCCAGAGATGCTGCCTGACCCGCTGAGTTACTCCAGCTTTTTGTGTCTGCCTTCGGTTTAAACCAGCACCTGCAGTTCCTTCCTACACCAATGGTCCGGAAATCTGAATTCCTGAACTCCTCAGCCACACAATTAACCGTCATATCTTTGTGTTCTTGCCCCCACTGGCACGTAGCATTGGGAATAATCCGGAGATCACTACCATAAGAGGTCCTGTTTTTGGGCTTTTGCCTAACTCCCTATAATCACTTCGCAGGACCGCAGACCTTTCCCTACCGATATCATTTTTGCCAACATGCATAACGACTTCTGGCTGCTCATCCTCCCTCTTGAGAATGTCGTGCAACCGTTCTGTGACATCCTGGATCCTGGCGGCAGGGAGGCAGCACACCATCCTGGAGTCTCGATTGCTGCCACAGAATCTCCGGCCAGCCCCCCTGACAAGTGAATCTCCTTCTCCTACTACTATGACTCTGCCCTTCCCCACTGTGCCTCACATCCAGGCTCAGTGCCACAGTCCTGTCCGCTACTACTGCCCACCCTTATCAGATCATCTCCCCACACATAACCCAGAAGGGTGCACCTTTCTTGAAGGGGAATGGGCACAGGGGTCACTGCCACTGTGTACTCCCCTTCGTTAGTTGTTGCCTGCCTACTCGTTTCATGGACCAGAAGCATGAACACCTTGCAATAACGCCTATCTGAGAAGCTCTGATTCCCTCAGATGATCCTGAGGTCATCCAGCTACAGCTCCACCTCCCTCATTCCCCAAGGATCTACATCCAAACACAATCCCGCAGGTGTAGTGATCAGAGACACCAAGAGCCTCCCTGTCTTCCCACATCCTGCAGGAGGAACTTTGCACCATTCTATCTCCACCATTCTATTGCACTAAACCAAGAAAGAAAAATCACAAGGAACATGCCACAACAGACTGCACTTTTACCATCTGTTCCACCCCCCCCCCGCTGAAAATTATTGAGCTACATACTAGCCCTTACTCTTCACACAGCACTTGACTCCTAAGCCAAAGACTCACATTTACCCTCCACAATGCACTATACCACAATGCAGCTTTACTCCCAACACAGCCGATCCCAATAGTCTGCTCCGCCACACCTTGCCTTTTCATTAGTTGTTCAATAAGCCAACTTTGATCATCTAACCAATACACAGGCTAGCTTTTGAATTCTCCCGACCCTGCTCTGACATTGAAGTTAACTGGCTGCACCAAACCATGGCATTATATTTTCCCACTCCTTTTCCAAAGCTGAAAATCACTAGTAGCACCAAACCACCAGCTAGCTTTTAAAATTTCTCGTTCTTTCTCCGACACAAATTAACCAGCAGTACCAATCCACCCGCGGGCTTTTAAGTTCTCCCATTTCTCAGGAGAGCTCTGTTTCTCGTGTATCGTGTGAGAAAGGATATATTTCATCTCGGATTTATTTTTTAGCTTATTGTTCACGGTTGAACCTGTGCTCAATCCTGTTTAGCAGGAACTGCATCTGATGGTGATTGCTGTGGCTCTGTTTCCTAGACACCAAATTTTCCCATTCACTTGCCCATACGTTTCTTGCAGGGGATAATTTATAATACACTTTTAACTCTAATCTTTTAATATTCTCACCCTTGGGCTTTTTGTATTTGAGAAACGACGCAGATGGTTAATCCCCGGGATTAATCCCCGGGACTGTCACATGAGGAAAGATTGGATAGATTGGGCTTGCATTCACTGGAGTTTAGAAGGATGAGTGGGGATCTTATTGAAACATATAAAATTATAAAAGGAGTGGACAAGCTAGATACAGGAAAAATGTTCCCAATGTTGGGGGAGTCCAGAACTAAGGGCCACAGTCTAAGAATAAAGGGGAGGTCATTTGAAACTGAGGTGAAGAAACTTTTTCACCCAGAGAGTTGTAAATTTGTGGAATTCTCTGCCACTGAAGGCATTGGAGGCCAAATCACTGGATGAATTTAAAAGAGAGTTAGATAGAGCTCTAGGGGCTAGTGGAATCAAGGGATTATGGGGAGAAGGCAGGCACAGGTTACTGATAGTGGATGATCAGCCATGATTAAAATGAATGGCGGTGCTGGCTCAAAGGGCCAAATGGCCTCCTCCTGCACCTATTTTCCATGTTTCTATGTTTCGATGTAAAGGTTTACTGCCCGATGACACGAACCCCCTCACCTCAAACACTGGCAAGACGTCGGATTAACTGTTACATGCACTTGGCAGCCTGGCTGAGCACATATGTTACAATGATTAGTTTAGTTTAGAGATATAGCGCGGAAAGAGTCTCTTCGGACCACTGAGTCCGCGCCGACCTGCGATCCCCGCACACTAACACTATCCTACGCACACTTGGGACAAAGTCAATTAACCGACAAACCTGTACGTCGTTGGAGTGTGGGAGGAAACCAAAGATCTCAGAGAAAACCCATGTGGTTCCCTCATCATTATTTGGCCCCTTTTGGCCCTTCCAATCACCCGCTTGAATTCTTTCCTCCTTTCTTTATATTCCTCAAAGGCCCTGCCTGATTCTATCCTCTTAAATATTGCCTGCACTTCCTTTACCTTTTGAACAAATTTACAACCTCTTTGGTCAGCCAAGGTTCCCTTACTTTGCCATTATGATCCCTCCTCCGTACCTGAACATGCCAGTTCTAAACTTCGATGAACTGGCCTTTAAAAAAATGTGCCCATGTCAGATGTTGACGTACCCACGTACCCAACCCAAGCTCCTGCCTAATAATATTGTTTATTTTAGTTTTGAGATACAGTGCAGATACCGATACAGATAAAGTATTCAGTCCCCCTCACTTTTTCCACATTTTGTTACCTTACAGTCTTATTTTAAAATGGATAAATTCTTTATTTTTTAATTATCAATCTACACACAATACCCCACAATAAAAAAGCCAAAACAGGTGTTTGGCATAGTCAGATTCAAATGCAGGTTGAGTAGACTTATGGGGAAAAGGAAAGGGCAGTCAGAGACTGCTTCAACTGTGGTGACCTGGGTCATTATGCACAGAACTGCACAACAAGTTGGACTTGTCATCTGAATCTTAATATCATAGATTTGAATCTGAAATGTGGGATATATTAGAAATTGTTGGTGATTTGTTTGATGAAGAGACATCACATTGAATGCTTACTTGTGGTAGATGATTAACTTTCAGCATTCCTTTGATTTTTAAGTCTAAAAAGTTGACATGTTTACTTAATGTTTACATGATTGTATTTGTGTTTTATTAACCGTTTAAAATGCTGCATGATGTGGGTGACGTTTCAGGTCGAGACCCTTCTTCAGACTGAAAGTCACGGCAAAGGGAAAGGGTTTCCTGACTCGAAACGTCACCCATTCCTTCTCTCCAGAGATGCTGCCTGTCCCGATGAGTTACTCCAGTTTTTTGTGTTTATCTCCGGTGATTCCCTCTTTGATGACCAATCTTTGGTCCAATCTGATGCCCCTTGATTCATCATCAACTATAACAGCATGGTGAGGGAGCATTGTACACTGTTATCCAAGCTCCCTGTCAAGTTAGGAACAGGGGACGTACAACTCGATCTGGGTGTCCTCGTGCATCAGTCACTGAAAGGAAGCATGCAGCTACAGCAGGCAGTGAATAAAGCCAATGGAATGTTGGCCTTCATAACAAGAGTTGTTGAGTATAGGAGCAAAGAGGTCCTTCTGCAGTTGTACAGGGCCCTAGTGAGACCGCACCTGGAGTACTGTGTGCAGTTTTGGTCTCCAAATATGAGGAAGGATATTCTTGCTATTGAGGGCGTGCAGCGTAGGTTTACTAGGTTAATTCCCGGAATGGCGGGACTGTCATATGTTGAAAGACTGGAGCGACTAGGCTTGTATACACTGGAATTTAGAAGGATGAGAGATCTTATCGAAACGTATAAGATTATTAAGGGGTTGGACACGTTAGAGGCAGGAAACATGTTCCCAATGTTGGGGGAGTCCAGAACAAGGGGCCACAGTTTAAGAATAAGGGGTAGGCCATTTAGAACTGAGATGAGGAAAAACTTTTTCACCCAGAGAGAGGGGAGGGGAAAAGAGGGGAGGGAGAGGGGGGGTGAGGGAGGAGAGGGTGCTGCACCAGTGCAGGAGAGGTTTGGGCCCAACGGGTCCACTTGATCCAGTCTATCATATTAACCATGCATATCCCTGCTGCATACCTGACCTTGTCCTCTTTGAATTCTACGTGTCCCTGAACAAATATTGGAATAATTCCCTTGGAGGCGTGGAGCACCATTTCCGGAATGTCTAACCCTGTAAAGTTAAGCATTACCTGAACATGCCGATAACTGAAGACAAAGGTTACTTCTCTGTTCTTTCGGGGAGATCATTAACCTGTGATCATGCACTACCTTAATACCCTCATCACAGAGAGCCGGTTTCTCAGTAGTAAGTGAGTTGAACCACCATTTAACCACACCATGCAATGTTGATCTCCACATATTACGGCAATGAGGTCTCCAGACCTCCTATGAGGCATGATAAACCACATTTGCTTCACTCCCTTTTGACCTCCAGGGAGCCAACCCCAAATACCACAATTCCAAAGTGTCCATGTAACATTTTCCCCTTCACACCATTTGTCCTCTCATTAGTGTAGCTCCATTTGTGCAGGTGATTGTTCTTATATCATCATTTACAACTGTATTCGGTCCACTAACATATTTCGTATTCCAATTAGGGCTGATGATTAAATAGACAATAGACAATAGGTGCAGGAGTAGGCCATTCGGCCCTTCGAGCCAGCACCACCATTCAATGTGATCATGGCTGATCATTCTCAATCAGTACCCCGTTCCTGCCTTCTCCCCATACCCCCTGACTCCGCTATCTTTAAGAGCTCTATCTAGCTCTCTCTTGAAAGCATCTCGAATGTGAACTCGTTGGAGCGCTCGTGATACTAGCCTGATACATGCACATTTGAAACCTGCAAAGAACAGAAACAAATCCAGATAATTGCCGGTTGTGTTAGTTAAGTTTCTCCTTCATGTTTTATACTGCTTTAACTGAGTCCAATGCTTCCAGTTAGCAATCTCTCTCATGTCCACTAGGGCACATGTTTCTTCTGTCACTATAACACCATGCTGTTCCACCCACCGGGGCTGGAGACCAGCCCTTTCTGGAGGATTTTAACCATTACCTGATCTCTGTCCTTCAACATAGAAACACAGAAAATAGGTGCAGGAGTAGGCCATTTGGCCCTTCGAGCCAGCACTCAATATGATCATGGCTGATCATCCAAAATCAGTACCCCATTCCTGCTTTCTCCCCATATCCCTTGATTCCGTTATCCCTAAGAGCTAATTCTCTCTTGAATACATCCATTGAATTGGCCTCCACTGCTTTCTGTGGCAGAGAATTCCACAGATTCACAACTCTTTAGCTTCAATACTTACTTCCTCCTTTTCCCAATCTTTGATGCTTTACTGATCAATTACCTCATTCTTAAGTTCACACAATCTTTTTATTAACTCACGGGTGTATCTGTCAACCTTTTTATTTTCCATTGCAAACCTCAGCTCCACCGGTTATCACATCAGGTTCACAGCTCGCCCTCTCATCAGCTCACAGGCATAACGCTTGCTGGGATGGCTGTGAACTTCATCAGAATGGCTGGGAGTACCTTATTCCATCTCTGTTCAGTCTCAATCAGGGCCTTAATGAGACTATTCTTCAGTGTCCTGTTCATTCCCTCCACTAACCCAGAGCTCTGTGGGTGGTGGGGAATGTGAAATCGCTATTTCACTCCTAACAAGGCACAAGCCTGCTTCATCACCTTTCCCAGTGAAATGTGTTCTCTGATCAGAGTCTATCTGATGTATTATTTTCATCTGGACAAAATTATGAGAGTGCACCCCACGGAAGTCCTCCCGAAAATATGGTGGCTAGGCCATGTTGTACTGTGATCTTGAGGGAGGGTACTAAAAACAGTAACAACATAAACTGTGGGGACACCTATATTTATTTCTTTGGCTCCGTGTTGCAATATTACTGTACTATCTTGGCATGGAAATCCCTTTACCCAGTGAGTAGAGTGGTCAATCTGTACTAAACAGTACCTTTTATTTTGAGACTAAGGGCAAGGGTCTTGTGAAATCTAACTGATACTGTCCTTAACTTCCCTGCTTCTAAGAGTTGGACTGTACTACGGGAAGAGTGTAAAACTATAGTCCCCTTCAGCGTGATGGGTTCTGAGACTTCTATTACTCATGTCACACAGTCGAGTGCTTGAGCATATCAGTGCATCCCAGCTACCACTGCACATTGCCCAGTTGAATAGTATACAACTGGCTCTGGTTCTCATCCCCTTGCAATTCTGTTTTAACCCCTCGTGAGTAGCATTAGCAAACCTCCCTGCAAGAACTGACATTTAATGACACCTATTATAAACCCACTGACTCCCACAGCTATCTAGACCACACATCTTCCCTCCCGTAAAGACTATCCCCTACTTTCAATTCCTCCGTCTACGCTGCATCTGCGCCCAAGATGAGGTGTTCCATACCAAGACATTCCTTCTTCCATCATTGACGAGGCCCTCACAAGGATCTCCTCGATATCCCGCAGCTTTGCTCTTGCTCCCCCTCACCCCCAGTCGCAACAGGGACAGAGACCCCCTAGTCCTCACCTTCCACCACATCAGCCGTCGCATACAGCACATAATCCTCCAACATTTTCGCCACCTCCAACGGGATCCCACCACTAGCCACATCTTCCCACCTCCACCCCTTTCCACTTTCCGCAGAGACCGTTCCCTCCGCACCTCCCTGGTCAGCTCATCCCCTCCCACCCAAACCACCCCCTCCCCAGGTACTTTTCCCTGCAACCGCAGGAAATGCAACACCTGTCCCTGTAACCTCCTCCCTCGACTCAGTCCAAGGACCCCAACAGTCTTTTCAGGTGAGGCAGAGGTTCACTTGCACCTCCTCCAACCTCATCTACTGTATTCGCTGTTCCAGGTGTGGACCAAGCGCAGGCTCGGTGATTGTTTTGCTGCACACCTTCGCTCAGTCCACCTGAACCTACCTGATCTCCCAGTTGCTGGACACTTTAACTCCCCCTCCCATTCCCACACGGACCTTTCTGTCTTGAGCCTCCTCCATTGTCAGAGTGAGGCCCTGCGCAAATTTGAGGAACAGCACCTCACATTTCGCTTGGGCAGATTACATCCCAGCGGTATGAATATTGACTTCTCTAACTTCAAGTAACCCTTGCTTTCCCTCTCTCTCCATCCCTCCCACTTCCCAGTTCTCCGACCAGTCTTACTGTCTCCGACTACATTTTATCTCTGTTTGCTTTGTTGTTACTTTCTCCCAGCTAACAATGGGGTATGGAGAGAAGGCAGGTACAAGATACTGAGTTGGATGATCAGCCATGATCATATTGAATGGCGGTGCAGGCTCAAAGGGCCGAATGGCCTACTCCTGCACCTACTTTCTATGTTTCTATGATCTCTTCTACATGTTCCTTGATCTCCATTCCCTTTGCCCTGTTTTCACACCTTCACACTTCCTTATCTATCTATCTTCCTCCCCCCTTGACATGTCTGAAGAAGGGCCTCGACACAAAAAGTCACGCATTCCTTCTCTCCTGAGATGCTGCCTGTCCCGCTGAGTTACTCCAGTATTTTGTGTCTATCTTTGATTTAAACCAACATCTGCAGTTCCTTCATACACATCTCCCTGCAAGAATGCTGGTCACCCACCAGTTCAAATGCAACCTATCCCTCTTGTATGTCACCTCTGCCCCAGAATAGATCACATCGGTCCAAAGAATCCAGACTCTGGATTTTTTCTTCAAAATGGGAGATTCTTTAAGAGGCCAAGCCACAGCCTGACTTAAATTCCCAGTTGTCAGTTCTTTCAGTTTGTGTCCTTAATTATTGCTCTGATGTATTTAGATGTTCATTTTTGTCATTGTGCATGGATTTTGTATTAAATCTCATTGTACATTCACTGTTCAATAAATAATGCTTGATACCTTATGCTTATCCGCAATGAAGTCCTCATTCATCACACATAAGTGGGAAATAGCAGGGTCAGAACATGTGTAAAATTGTAAAATGAACCCTTTTAGAGATGATTCAGTTAGCACTCTCGTAATGGGAAAGCATACTGAGTGCTAAGTGAGAGCAGTGTATAAGAATGAAGAAGATTTATTCCAATTAAATGAGATGAGGTGCGGGGGAGGGGTTTCTAGGATGAGTGTCTATACGATATGATCCGATAAAACTTTATTCATCCCCGGAGGGAAATTGGTCTTCCAACAGACACAACAATAAGATCATATGGGATATGTTGGTTGCTATGGGCGAGTTAGGCTGAGGGTCCTATTCCTATTCTATATGACTCTATGACTCCATGAATATGGAAGATTTAATAGACTAGACCAGTATTCTTCAGGGTTTATAAGAATGAGAGGAAGCTTACTAAACGTACAAAATTCATCGAGGTCACCGCACAAAAAGTGTGGGAATGGTGTTCATCCTTCTTGGCCACAGCTTCGATGTGGCTGGTCCAGGCTAGATTGCTATCAAGAGGTGATATTGATTCCTAAGAACTTGAAGCTTTCGACCATCTCTGGTTCGGTGCCATTAATATGTGTGTGTGCGTGTGTACTGCTTTGCTTCCTGAAGTCGATCACCATCTCCTTTGACTTGCTGAAATTGAGGGACTGTTTCTTGTCTGAGGTTGTTATGAGGTTCCCAATCTTCTTTCTGTACTCTGCCTCGTCATTATTTGATATCCGGTCCATTACTGTGGTGTCGTCAGTGAATTTGTAAATTGAGTTGGAGTGAGATACTTGGCTGCACGATCATGGGTGTACAAGGAGTAAAGGGGGGGGGGGTTGAGAACGCATCCTTGTGGAGCACCAGTGTTGAGGATTATTGTAGATCATTTGTCACCGAACCTCACTGATCGTGGTCTGTTGGTTAAGAAGTTGAGGATCCAGTTGCAGAGGTGAGTGCTGCCTCCAAGTTCCATGTGTTTGGAGATGAGCGTGGATGGGATAATGGTGTTGAAAGCAGAGCTATAGTCCACGAATAGGAGTTTGACATAGGTGTCTTTATATCTGCCCCCTCCCTTCCACCCCTCCCTCTTCCCCTCCCCTCCCCCTCCCTCCTTCCCCCTCCCACCAACCCTCACACCCTCCCCTTCCCCCTCCCTCTCCCCTTCCCTCACATCCTCCCTTCCCCCCTCACTCCCCCCTCCCTCCTTCCCTCAGCCCTCCTCCTCCCTCCCCCTCCCTCTCCCCTTCCCCTTCCTCTCCCCGCCCACTCCATCCCTCTCAACCCCCCTTATCCTCCCTCCTCATCCCCTCCCCCCCTCCCCCCCCCCCCCCCCCCCAGGAGATAGATTTCAACTTTAAAATGTGAATAACAAAAAATATAACTGATTTCAATGAAACTTCTTCCATTAGCACCAAAGGGATGGTGAGTAAGGTGGGCCTAAAATTGTCGCGCTATCGTGTACCGTTTTGGCTGTAGTTCAGGAACAAACAAACAAACAAAAGAGAATTTTAGTGTATAGATTACGCCGTGTGTGACGAACACTTAAAATTTGAAATCCTTGTTGATGGAAATGTAATCTAAGGGGGAGGAGTGCAGTGTATTGGGTTGCACAATTCATTGTGTGCATGGGAAGAGGAAAATAAAGATGCCCTTTCTGTATTCTTTATAATAAATGTTACATGTCACACGCATAACATAACATAATCCACCCCCCCCCCCCCAAGAAAACACATCCTCACTTCCCCACACATAAAACAGCTCAACTTGCCAAAGTGCCATTTTGTTATAAATCAACAGGAAGAGAGAACAGGGAAGCTAGGAAAAGCCACATTAGTTAACTGAGATTCATTTGGGTGAATTCTAATGAACATTTCAATTAAATCGTTAATCTGCTTTTCTTTTTCTGAACTAACCTGCTATGCTTTTCTTGGATTTGCTTCAATTTTCTGCTAATTAAGACGGTCCTAGATTGAGTAAATAGCAGAGAAATGTAAAACCAGGGGCATAGGTTTAATGTGGAGATTGACACAAAAACCTGGAGTAACTCAGCGGGACAGACAGCATCTCAGACAGATGCTGTCTGTCCGGCTGAGTTACTCCAGCTTTTCGTGTCTATCTTCGGTTTAAACCAGCATCTGCAGTTCCTTCCTACGCATATGTTTAAAGTGCTTGGTTGAAGTGCTAGAAAGGAAATGAGGGGAAAGAAATCACCAAGACAGTGTGTAAATGCAGGCATACAAATTAGGAGTGGTTATAAACTATTCAACGGCTCCAGTCTGATCTGCCAATCTTTAAGGTCGTGGCTGGTCAGATTGTAATTCCAAATCCACATTCTTGTCTTCTTGCCGTAACCTTTGTCCCCCTGTTTAGCAAGCATCAATCAACCTCTGCCTACAAAACATTCAAAGACTCTATTTCCACTGCCCTTTGAGGAAGGGAGTTTCAAAGATTCACAACCCTCAAAGAGAAATAAATTGCCATCATTTTATTTCTAAACGAGCAGCGACTAAATAGTAGCACCAAATTCTAGAACTAGTCTAAAAGTCTATGTTCCAAGCTCCAGCAAGATGATCCATCCTCCTCACACCCAAGCACTCAAGACTGCTGAGGACCGTATGTGCTTCAATCACGTCCACGCACAGTTTCGTTTAGGTGAGAGACACAGCGCAGAAACAGGCCCTTCGACCCACAGAGTCTGCGCCAACTACCAATTCCCGCACACGAATACTCTCCTAAACACACCAGGGACGATTTACAATTCTACCACACTAAATAACCGCCAAAAGTACTAGCAGCACTTGCTGTCTTCCCTGTAAAAAAACCTGCTCTGCACGTCTCCCTTAAACTTTGTCCCTCTCATCTTAAAGCTGTGCCTTCCAGTATTTGAGTGGGGGGGGGGGGGGAGGAAAGAAGTGGGTGGGGGGGATGGTGGGTTGGGTGGTTCTAGGGGCGTTACCTAAAATTGGAGAATGCAATGTTCATACCATCGGGTTGTAAGCCTCCCAAGCGGATCATGAGGTACTGTTCCTCCAGTTTGTGTGTGGTCTCACTCTGGCAATGGAGGAGGTTCAGGACAGAAAGGTCAGTATAGGAATGGGAAGGGGGGGGTTAAAATGGTTGACATCCGGGTGATCCGGTAGGCCTTGGCGGACAGATCGCAAGGGTTTGGCAAAACAGTACCCGAGTCAACACTTGGTCCTGACCAATAGACCACAATTAGTGAGGATAGGGGACAAATCATCCTCTATGATAATCCTCAACACTGGCGCTCAGCAAGGATGCATTCTCAGCCCCCTTCTTTACTCCTTGTACACCCACGACTCTAATCCAATTTTCAAATTCGCAGACGACACCACCATTTTGGGCCGGATATCAATTAATGATGAGACGGAGTGCAGGAAAGAGATCGAGAACCTCATGTATCATGTATTGTCTTTCCGCTGACTGGATGGCACGCAACAAAAGCTTTTCACTGTACTGCGGTACACGTGACAATAAACTAAACTGAACTAAACTGGTCTCCCTCCCCCATCCTCTTCCACTTACATTCCCTGTGACACTCCACGTTATATCTTGCCTGGCAGTAACTATAATAGATCGCAAGTTGGAAATACAGCTGTGATCCAAGTTCTGACTTGGCAAAAGATGGCTGCAACCCCCATGCATCTGGCAAATTCATCCCACTGGGATCACAAATGCTTGTTCTTTTGCATGGGATGTACATAAGCCTGGCATTCGTAATCTGTGGGCGGGAGGGTGGGGGGTGGGGTATCGCATGTGTTACTTCAACCATGTTTTCATCACGTCAACGTCAAACATGTCGACCATGATCTTTCTTTCATAAAAGCATACAGATCATCTGATTTCCTTGGATTTTCCAAATGTCCGACATGGTGGTGCAGCGGTAGAGTTGCTGCCCTACAGCGCTTGCAGCACCAGAGATCCAATTTCCATCCTGACTGTGGGGGCTGTCTGTATGGAGTTAGTACATTCTCCCCGTGACCACAAGGGCTTTCATCGAGATCTTTGGTTTTGTCCCACACTTCAAAGGCATACAGGTTTGTAGGTTAATTGGCTTTGTAAACATGTAAATTATCCTTAGTGTGTGTAGGATCGCATTAATGTGCGGGGATCGCAGGTCGGCGCGGACTCGGTGGGCCAAAGGGCCTGTTCTGCTATAACATCTTTAAGAATATGGTTTAAATATTTTCTTAATGACAGATGTTAAGCCAGCTGGCTTGTAGTGTCCTGTTTTCTGTCTCTATCTCTTTTTCAATGACTATTTGTTATTTTCCAGCGTCGTGTTTCTCTCCCTGAATCTTGGACATTTTGGAAGGTTAAAATCTATACACCCACTATCACACAGTCTACCAAAAGACAACCTGCTGGAGGAACTCAACAGGTCAGGAGCATTTGTGGAAATTTCAAAGACCAAAGTTTCGGGTGGGCACTTTTGAAGTCACAGAGCTGCAGAGAACAGAAACAGGCCCTTCAGCACACCTTGTTGATGAGAACCTACAAACCTGTTTATATTGATGGGATGATGGTGGAGAGAGTCAAATTCCTGTGCGTGCATATTTCTGAAGATCTTTCCTGAACCCAGCACACTGATGCAATTATAAAGAAAGCCCGTGAGAGCCTCTACGTATTATAAAGGAATATTGGCATGTCCCCAACAACTCTCACCAACTTCTACAGATGCGTCATAGAAAGCATTTTATCAGGATGCATCGCATCTCCCATTATAAAGCAAGCCTCTACTTCCTGAGAAGATTGTGAAGATTCGGTGTGTCAGAGAGGATTCTCTTGAACTTCTACAGGTGTACAGTAGAGAGCATATTGACTGGTAGCATATTCGACAATTTGAATGCCCAGGAACGAAGAAGACTACAAAGATTTCTGCACTGCCCAATCCATCACGGGTTCTGACCTCCCCAACATCAAAGGAATTTACTGGACTCGCTGCCTCAAAAAGGCAGCCAGCATTATCAGAGACCCACACCACCCTGGCCACTCACTCATTTCACTCCTGCCATTGGGAAGAAGCTTCTTCCCTACAGCCATTAGGCTATTAAACACTACAACCTCAAACAAGGTTTTTTTTTTGCTTTATAATATCGTTTACATTGTACCACAGTATGTTTGCATATTCTGTTGTGCTGCTGCAAGTAAGAATGTCATTGTTCTATCTGGGACACATGGCAATAAAACACTTTTGACTCTTATTGTTGCCAACAGTGTTGGCAAGCTGAGCTAGTCCAATTTGCCTGCATTTGGCCCATTGCCCATTAAACCCTTTCCATCCATATAGTATAAGAAAATAACTGCAGATGCTGGTACAAATCGAAGGTATTTATTCACAAAATGCTGGAGTAACTCAGCAGGCCAGGCAGCATCTCGGGAGAGAAGGAATGGGTGACGTTTCGGGTCGAGACCCTTCTTCAGACCCTTCTTGTTCCATCCATATATCTGCCCAAATGTTTTCAAGACTCTGTCCACTTTTTATCTCACAAACTAGTTCTTTTAAGACTCCAAGGTGAATTTCACCAGAAACTGGAGACAAGGCGGTCTCCAACTCCAACAATGCGTTCAGTGCTATTTATTTATTCCTTTGACTTATTTTCTATAGAGCCAACACGCCCTCTTTTAATTTTTTAACGGTGTTAAAATGCCCTCCCTTGTACCTATTCCTGTGAAAATTCTACGCCTGCTGGAAGTTGTGATTTCTGAATCTGAATTACCTTTATTGTCATTCAAAATGAATTGAACGAAAATCATTTGCCACGCAGCCACAACAGTACAGAGTAGAAGACACAAGACACACAATTTTAACACAAACATCCATCACAGTGACTCCTCCAGACACCCCTTCACGGTGATGGAAGGCAAAAAAAAAAAGTCTTCTCTCTTCCCCCATGCTTCTCCCACGGATTTACATTAGGCAGCACTTTACCGACGAGCTTGAATATGATACAAGATAGACAATAGACAATAGGTGCAGGAGGAGGCCATTCGGCCCTTCGAGCCAGCACCGCCATTCAATGTGATCATGGCTGATCATTCTCAATCAGTACCCCGTTCCTGCCTTCTCCCCATACCCCCTGACTCCGCTATCCTTAAGAGCTCTATCTAGCTCTCTCTTGAATGCATTCAGAGAATTGGCCTCCACTGCCTTCTGAGGCAGAGAATTCCACAGATTCACAACTCTCTGACTGAAAAAGTTTTTCCTCATCTCAGTTCTAAATGGCCTACCCCTTATTCTTAAACTGTGGCCCCTTGTTCTGGACTCCCCCGACATTGGGAACATGTTTCCTGCCCCTAACGTGTCCAACCCCTTAATAATCTTATACATTTCGATAAGATCTCCTCTCATCCTTCTAAATTCCAGTGTATACAAGCCTAGTCGCTCCAGTCTTTCAACATATGATAGTCCCGCCATTCTGGGAATTAACCTAGTAACATAGTTACAAAATGCTGGCGTAACTTAGCGGGGTGGGCAGCATCTCTGGAGAGAAGGAATGGGTGACATTTCGAGTCGAAGAAGGGTCTCAAACCGAAACATCACCCATTCCTTCTCTCTTGAGCTCATGCTCATCTAGCCGGGTAACCAGTACCACTGAAGATAGACACAAAATGCTGGAGCTACTTACTCTGCGGGAACCTGAATATGATAGTTAAGAGCCTCCTTCTGTTTCCAAGGTAGCAGTAGATCTGCAATAACTGAAGTTGAGCAGTGAATATGATGAACATTTACATTATATTTTATTTAATGCCTGCAGGAAATCTTGGAAATGCTTCTGATGTTTAAGTGGATTTGAACATTGTAAGCTAACTTCCATAAAATAAATCAATTATGCAAATACTGAATAATTTAAATGCATTAACATCGGAATGGAGTTAATGTCGTTAATATAAACAAGTGCAATAATGGGACCTATTTACCTATCTGTAAATTTTTAAGGAAATTACCTGTTGGAAAAAATCCTCGTTTTATGATGGGCTTTCCTCTTCCTATTTGCTTTGTTGAGATGACTGAAGGTCACAACTTCCATTGACAATGACATCCCTGTTACAATTGCTATTTTTTTCCCTAAATACGGTAAAAGTACGTATTATCAGATAATTCACAGGACGTTACTTTGACACACATGGTCTTGGTTCAAACCATCCTGCGCAAAACTGAATATCGTACGATTGCAGAAAGATCAGCCTTCTTTTAAAACTGTGCACGTATTTGACTTTATTTTTTCTCATTCCGAATAAAAGAACGAGATGAGATTTTGTCGATGGCTTGTGGAACCGATCGTTTAATGAAAGCGTGCAAGGGGCTTGTAGAGTACATGACAGGAACAGCATAAGACGGGAAAGAAAAGGGCAAGCTTCATGTTTTAATAGCAGCTTTGTACATACATGTTCGACAAAAGAAAAAGCGCACTGTGACTGACAAGGAGAAGGGTGGGGGTAAAAGATCTAACGTGGTCAACGTGATCATAGCGTCTATGCGTTATGCATAGGAAGGACCTGCAGATGTTGGTTTACACCGAAGATAGACACAAAATGCTAGAGTAACTCAGCGGGACAGGCGGCATCCTCGAGAGAAGGAATGGGTAACTTTTCCGATTGAGATCCTTCGTCAGACTGAGAGTCAGGGGAGAAGGAGACTAGAGATATGCAAGGGTAAGGTGTGAAAACGACAATCAATCTTTGTGCCTGTCCCGCTGAGTTACTCCAGCATTTTGTTCTGCATCTTCGGTGTGAACCAGCATTTGCAGTTCCTTCCAACACGTTGCGTCCATGTGTTCAGGCACAAAATGTTCGAGTAACTTAACGGACAGGGAGCACCCCTAGATAGATAGAAGGAATGGGTGGCTTTTCGGGTCGAGACCCTTCTTCAGTGAGAGGCAGGGGAGAGGGAGACACAGAGATATGGGAGGGTAAGGTGTGAAAACGTCAGATGAAAGGTTAATTGTGTAAGAAGGAACTGCAGATGCTGGTTTAAACCGAAGATAGACACAAAAAGCTGAAGTAACTCAGCGGGACAGGCAGCATCTCTGGAGAGAAGGAATGGGTGACGTTTCGGGTCGAGACCCTCATTCAGATAAACAGTGAAAGGTTCATTGTTTAGGAAGGAACTGCAGATGCGGGTTTACACCGAAGATAGACACAAAGTGCTGGAGTAATGCAGCGTGAGGGGCAGCATCTCTGGAGAACATGGACAGGCTGTATCTCTGGAGAACACGGATAGGTACAAGGTGCTGGAGTAACTCAGCGGGAGGGGCAGCATCTCTGGAAAACATGGACACGCAGCATCTCTGGAGAAGAAAGTGCTGGAGTAACTCAGCGGGAGGGGCAGCATCTCTGGAGAACATTGAGAGGTACAAAAGTGCTGGAGTAACTCAGCAGGTCAGGCAGCATCTATGGAGAACATGGATAGGTACAAAGTGCTTGTGTAACTCAGTGGGAGGGGCAGCATCTCTGGAGAACATGGACAGGCAGTATCTGGAGAACATGGACAGGCAGTATCTCTGGAGAACATGGATAGGTCAAGGTGCTGGAGTAACTCAGCGGGAGGGGCAGCATCTCTGGAGAACATGGACAGGCAGTATCTCTGGAGAACATGGATGGGTACAATGTGCTGTAGTAACTAAGCAGGTCAGGCAGCATCTCTGGAGAACATGGCAGGCAGTATCTCTGGAGAACATGGATGGGTAGAATGTGCTGTAGTAACTAAGCAGGTCAGGCAGCATCTCTGGAGAACATGGACAGGCAGTATCTCTAGAGATCATGGTCAGGTACAAAGTGCTGGAGTAACTCAGCGGTTGGGGCAGTATCTCTAGAGATCATGATCAGGTACAAAGTGCTGGAATATCTCAGCGGGAGGGGCAGCATCTCTGGAGAACATGGACAGGCAGCATCTCTGGAGAACATGGATGGGTACAATGTGCTGTAGTAACTAAGCAGGTCAGGCAGCATCTCTGGAGAACATGGACAGGCAGCATCTCTGGAGAACATGGTCAGGTACAAAGTGCTGGAGTAACTCAGCAGGTCAGGCAGCATCTCTGGAGAACATGGACTGGCAGTATCTCTAGAGATCATGGTCAGGTACAAAGTGCTGGAGTAACTCAGCGGGAGGGGCAGCATCTCTGGATAGGGGAAGAGAGTGGGCGGGTGATGTTTGGGTTAGATACCCTTCTCCATCGTCCACGTGTAGGGTTGCAGCTGTTGCAGCGTGTGTTGGGCGTTGGGCGGCGCCTCTAGCACCTCCCCTGGCGGCTGCAGCGGCTGCAGTGCAGCGGGCCAGCGGGGAGAGCGGCGCCGACTGCGGCCTCCAGCCAGACCTGGTCCACTCTCCCCCTCCCTCCGTGCTCCAAGATGGCGCGGAGTCAGGCGCCCACAGCACCGCCGCCGCTACTTCTCCTCCTCCTCATCACCCTGCTCTCAGCCTCAGCCTCGGGTAAGGACACGGCCACCGCCACCTCAACATTACCAATCATTTCTTTAAAAGATAATCGATTCAACTGACCGATTCACCTGATCGATTCTCCCGCTTGTCTCCGTCGAGCCGCCGCTGCCGACGCAGAAGTTTGTCCGGGATTCCTCAAGCGTTGACAGCCTGGAGAGGAGCGACAAAAAATGCCCCCCCCCCCCCCCCCTCAGATGGCAGTTGGATTCAAATCTATCCGCACGGGGCTGTGCTGAATCTCAATTGTGTTAACTTTTTTTTTTTTTAAATGTGCCAGGCGGAGCAAATGCATTTGAGATTTTTTTGTTTGTGTGTATTTCAAAACGTGTTTCGTGTGGTGATTTTTATTTTTTGTTATTGGCCGTCGAACTATTCTTGCACCGTGAGGTTGGTGGTTGGAGAAACGGGCAACTCAGCCCCGGCCCTGCCCGGTGTCATGGTGACCAGTCTGTCTTCCCCCTTGTTGCTGAAAAGCAACTGATCGTCAATCACCGGGCAGCCAATTTCTGGAATGAAACGCACCCGAGGAAGCTGTTCCTCAAACCGCTCCCTTGCTTTGACATTTAATATATGTGTATATTCCTTGTATGAAGAAAATCTGCTTCGTGATGAGTAGATAAGCGTCTCCTCTGACAACACGTTTGTAAAAAAAAAAGGGTAAAAGTGGTGTATCCAAACATTAAACAAGTTAGCAGAACTTATTTTGGCATTATATATATACATATATATATATATATAGCAGAACTTATTTTGGCATATATATACATATATATACATATATATATATATATACCACTTTTAGGTGTAAAAGTAAAAAAGGGTAAAAGTGGTGTATCTAAACATTAAACAAGTTAGCAGAACTTATTTTGGCATATATATATATACACACCACTTTTACCCTTTTTTAAATTCCTTGTATGAAGAAAATCTGCTTCATGATGAGTAGATAAGTGTCTCCTCCGACAACACGTTTGTAAAAAAAAAAAGGGTAAAAGTGGTGTATCCAAACATTAAACAAGTTAGCAGAACTTATTTTGGCATATATATATATATATATATATATATATATATATATATATATATATATATATACACACACACCACTTTTACCCTTTTTTTAATTCATTGTATGAAGAAAATCTGCTTCATGATGAGTAGATAAGTGTCTCCTCCGACAACACGTTTGTAAAAAAAAAGGGTAAAAGTGGTGTATATATACATGCCAAAATAAGTTCTGCGAACTTGTTCCCACTTTTACCCTTTTTTTAATTCCTTGTATGAAGAAAATCTCATTCATGATGAGTAGATAAGTGTCCTCCGACAACACGTTTGTTAAAAAAAAGGGTAAAAGTGGTGTATCTAAACATTAAACAAATTAGCAGAACTTATTTTGGCATATATATATATATATACACCACTTTTACCCTTTTTTTTACAAACGTGTTGTCGGAGGAGACACTTATCTACTCATCATGAAGCAGATTTTCTTCATACAAGGAATATATATATATTAAATGTCAAAGGGAGCATGTCAAAAGTGGTGTATCTAAATATTAAACAAGTTAGCAGAACTTATTTTGGCACATATATAATGCAATATGTAAGAAGGAACTGCAGATGCTGGTTTAAACCGAAGATAGACACACAAAGCTGGAGTAACTCAGCAGGTCATACAGCATCTCTGGAGAAAAGGAATAGGTGACGTTTCGGGTCGAGACCTTTCTTCAGACTGGTCTGAATGTAATACCTGAATAATTACTATAACAACAATTAAAAGACATTTGGGTGGGTATATGTACACAAAAAGGTTTGGAGGGATATGGACCAAAGGTGGACAGTTGGGGCTAGTATTGATGGGACATCTTGGTTGGCGCGGTAAGTTGTGCCAAAAGGCCTGTTTCCATGCTATATGACTCTATTTGAAGCACTTTGATAGAAGATGGAAGTAAAATCTTAATTGCATTGGAGGTAAAGTTCCAGGCTTTATGAATCTGTATGGTAATGATAATGAAGAGATTTATACAAAGTTCAAGCTGGAACATTCGGTCCAATGAACAAGGTTCAGAGAGATATCGGTAAATGTCGGTAAATTGAACATTTTAATTGGCATGGACAAATTGGGCTGAAGGGCTTGTTTCCTCTGACTAAGAATCGAGATATTGTTTAATATCCAAGAATTCAAACAATGGGTATATGTTGAAATTGTTTTTATTTAATCTGTGAATTACAGTCCTGTTTGGTAATATTTCTGATTTGAATACTGTAGTTCCTTTCGAAGGTATTTATTCACAAAATGCTGGAGTAACTCAGCAGGTCAGGCAGCATCTCATGAGAGAAGGAATGGCCTGAGATGCTGCCTGACCTGCATCTGCAGTGATTTTCTTACAGTAGTTCCTTTGCTCATTTACGTTAATCAGTGCTGTATGAACTGGATTGGTCAAAGTTTATTTTTACCAATAGATCTGGTCTAATAGTTTTTGCTAATTTTTGTTTTCATTTCGCAGTTAATGAAATGAAGCCACATTAATATGGCAATAGGAATATTTGCAAATGTGGACATATTTCTCTTTGTGCTCTATTTGTCTTTATTATAATTGTGATTATGGAATATCATATCATATCATCACATATATACAGCGCGGAAAGTATTTATTCATATCCATCCATTCTAATTCTGTTCTGGAAATATGGTAGCTGATTTTTTTCGTAAAACACATCACATTCATGTAAAAAAATGGCAAGAGAACAAAAGGGACTGCCTGCGCTTTTTTTTCAGTTACTTTTTATTGAAACTTTTTCTGCACAGTAAAGATACAAATTGTCATATTTTGTACACGCGAAGTGAAATTGCAATATCTGAATTCAACAGGTGGAACTAACATTTTCACAGTTTCCATTTTACAGCAATTCTCAAAGAAAGATATGAATGTATTTGAGATGTAACATAATTGAGGACCAACGAAGAGCTTGGAAAGAGATAAACTGAGGGGATGGGAAAGGCACAATTAGCAAAATAAAACTAGGTGCATACTTTATTTTATAGGTGTTTCATACCCTTATCTCTGCAATTGAAATTAAATTTACTTCATGACTGAGTTACATTCCACAGAGATAGTTCAATATTATATTGCAATATATCAATATTACAAAGTTTAAGTGTAAAGACAGAGTAGTTCACACCTTTTGAAATACTTAATGTACACCATTAGTTTGTTTAAACGACATTGCCGAGACCGAGCATAGACCAGGCGACCGCTTCGCTGATCCTTTGTGGTTCACCGAGGCCTGCTGGATCTCCTGGTTGCTAACTATTTTAACACTCATTCCCATTCTCACACCGACCTTTCTGTCCTGGGCTGCCTCCATTGCCAGAGGTAGGCCACATACTAACTGGAGGACAGCACCTAATTTTCTGCTCGGGTAGCTTACAACCCAATGGGATGAACATTGAACGCTCCAATTTTGGGTAACACCCCGCCCTCTTTTTTGTTTTCCCCATCTCTTTTCTTGTTCCCTTCACTTTCTTGTGCCCTCCCAGGGTGCACACCCATTTACCCCACCATCCTTTCCCCTTCCCCCGACCCCACTTCTCCTTCCACCTCTATACCTACCTCTGGGCTTTGCATTTCACTCCTCCCCTCACCTGAAATCCTTTTGTTTCCTTTTCATCTCTTGCCGTTCTCCGCCCATCTGCCAATCAAACCTCCCTTGGCTGTATCATCCCCCTATCATTTGCCGGGCTTTGTCCCGAACCAACCTCATTTTCCAGGCTTCTCCCCCCACTGCACTCACTGAAGAAGGGTCCTGAGCTGAATTGTCACCCATCCATGTCCTCCAGATATGCTGCCTGACCTGCTGAGTTACTCCATTAATATATGGCTGCTGGTCGGCATAGACTCAGTTGGCCGAAGGGCATGTTTCCATGCTACCTCTGAACTTTTCTTATAGTAGACTTGAAAAATTCATTGTTGCATTACCTGTGCAATGTTTCCAATGGTTCCATGTGGATTCCTGTATTCCATTCTCTACATTAAATATTTTGGGTTTCATTGAAGTAAAAAAATGGACGACATTTGCTGCATTTGTAGCACAAATGCAAATATTGCTGACCCTTGGGATTGCTGCTACCCATTAGAGAGATATGGTGGTGTTTTTTTTCTTACACCTGTTGGTGATTTTTGAATTGATTGTTACTAACAAACTTTGTTTAGACAGTTGTTCTGAAAGAACAGCTGTAAGGATCACTTGCATGTGGAAGGGGTAAAAATATTTGAGTTATGCACTCTATCCTATTGTGATGCTGCAACTCAGCATTTTATTTGATGTGGTTGTTATATCTCAAGCTTGCACTTTTAAATATATTTGTATTCTCTTGTTGCGATCTGGGTATTGATGGTGAGGTCAGGATTTAATTCCCTATTTTCACAGAAGGTGATGCAAGTGATTTTCCATTGCTATGGTTTTTATGGCGGCGTTTGTAAGAAGTTCCAGGATTTCGTCTTTGTATTTATGAAAAATAACATTTCCAAGTAAGGATGATGTGATTGGAATTTGCAGTCAGTGGACTCTAGACCAGTCTAGACTCTGGACTAGAGCCACTGACTCTAGTCTGAAGAAGGATCTCGAGCCGAAACGTCGCCCATTCCTTCTCTCCAGAGATGCTGCCTGCCTCGCTGAGTTATTCCAACATTTTGTAACTACCTTCAGTTTAAACCAGCATCTGCAGTTCCTTCGTACATAGTATTCCATGATACTCTTGATTTCTCTTGTAGATAATGGAAATACTTAGGGAAAGCAAGCGATGAATCAGTTGGTGCAAGATGCCCAGTTGTAGAGATCTGCAGAACTGAGTCATAGAATATATTTGCGACTGACATAGAGATTTTAACTATCAAAGAGTATATGGTATAAGAAAATAACTGCAGATGCTGGTACAAATCGAAGGTATTTATTCACAAAATGCTGGAGTAACTCAGCAGGTCAGGCAGCATTTCTGGAGAGAAGGAATGGGTGACGTTTCAGGTCGAGACCCTTCTTCAGACTGAAGGACTGACGAATTTCAAGAAGTTCGCTTACTCTATCAACCTTCTACAGGTGTGTGTGTGTGTGTGGTACAGAGCATACTAATTGGTTGCGAAATGCCTGTTTCAGTAACTCAAACACCCACAAATGAAGGAGGCTGCAGAAAGTAGAGGACATTGCCTTCAGCAAGGCATTAGATAAGGTTCCGCATGGCAGTCTATTCTGAAAGGATAGATTGCATAGGATCCAGGGAGAGCTAGCTGACTAGATTTTGAATTTGCTTCATGGAAGGAAGCAGAGGGTCATGGTGGAAGTTTATTCTTTGGACTGGAGGCCTGTGAGCAGTTGTATGCGTCTGGGATTGATGCTGGGCCCATTGCTGGTGGTGGTTGATATCAACGGTTTGGATGAAAATGTAGAAGGCATGATTAGAAGGATGAGAGGGGATCTTATCAAAATGTATAAGATTATTAAGGGGTTGGACACGTTAGAGGCAGGAAACATGTTCTCAATGTTGGGGGAGTCCAGAACAAGGGGCCACAGTTTAAGAATAAGGGGTAGGCCATTTAGAACGGAGATGAGGAACAACTTTTTCAGTCAGAGTTGTGAATCTGTGGAATTCTCTGCCTCAGAAGGCAGTGGAGGCCTATTCTCTGAATGCATTCAAGAGAGAGCTAGATAGAGCTCTTAAGGATAGCGGAGTCAGGGGGTATGGGGAGAAGGCAGGAACAGGGTACTGATTGAGAATGATCAGCCATGATCACATTGAATGGCGGTGCTGGCTCGAAGGGCTGAATGGCCTCTTCCTGCACCTATTGTCTATTAGTAAGTTTGCAGATGACACTAAAGTAGGTGATATTGTAGAAAGCGAAGAAGGTTATCAAAAATCACAGCAGGATCTTGTTGAGTTGGGCAAGTGGTCTGAGGAATCGTTAATGGATTTAATGTCACCCTGTTATTGGAAGGATGTAGTTAAGCTTAAACGAGTACAGAGATGATTTAGGAGATATTTCCAGGACTCTGGCCTGAGCAATAGAGAGAGGTTGGATGGGCTAGGGCTTTATTCCTTAGAGCGCAGGAGGATGAGGGGTGATCTTCCGAGGTGCACAAGATCTTGAGGGGAATAGATAGGGTAAATGCACAGACGTTTACCGAGTAGGTGGATCAAGAACTCGGGGGTAGAGGTTTAAGTAAAGGTTTAGAGGGATATGGCCAAATGTGTGCAGGTGTGACTACTGTAGATTGGGCATCTTGGTCGGCATGGACAAGTTGGGCTACAAGGCCTGTTACTGTGCTGTACTATGACTCTATTGTTTGGTCCATCATTGTTAATTGAACTCCCCATCATTCAAGGGACCATTACAGGAAGCTCTGCCTCAAAAAGGCAGCTAGTATCATCAGACCCATGCTACCCTGGCCTCACTTCTACCATTGGCAGATGAACCCAAGAGCCTTGACCTCTAGGTTTAAGAAAGATAAGAAAGAGTTAGATATAGCTCTTAGGGATAACGGGATCAAGGGATATGGGGAGAAAGCAGGAACGGGGTGCTGATTTTCGATGATCAGCCATGATCATATTGAATGGTGCTGTGCTGGCTCGATGGGCCGAATGGCCTACTCTTGCACCTATTTTCTTGGTCTAATGACTTATTTCCATTAACCATTAGATTTTTAAACTACAACTCCCAACGATCTACAATGAACTTTGTTTAGGTTGTACTTCGTACTTTGGTTTACACTTTTATGGCTTGGTTGCCGAGTATTATTGATAATATGTCATTGATTACTATTTATTTGTGTTGTTGTATTAAAGTGCCTGTAAAGCTGTATTATTCTGCTCCGGGTGTACATGACAATTGAATATCCTCGACTCTTACCAATACAAGATTGAGGACAATTAGAGATGAGCAATATATCCTGGCCTTGCCAGCAATGTTCTGTAACTTAATGGAACTAATTAACTTGGAGAGATGATTTTTTGGCTGCTTTCTCATCTTCATTAGGCATATTTACTCACATAGTAAACTGCTGCTGCATCTCAATTAAAGTGCCCCATCAAATTTCTACTGGCCAACGATTTTAATGATAGGTAGCATTTTGGAATTTACTGATTAATTTCTCTATGTAAATATTGAAACATGAATGGGCTGTCCAATCTTTTTGAACGAGTTTGTCATCCATTCAGATCTTAGATGATTATAAAATTAAAACATTTAAGTTTTGAGTTTAAATCGATAGTTTTGCATTTTAACTGCTGAATTTTGTGCAAGAAAGGAATCTCCATTTGTGAACTGGGTTATAATTCTAAACATGGGGGCAGGGAAGAAAAAATAATAGAGATACTTTTCTTACAGTAAAGTTGTTGTTTATAAATATTACTTTTATTCAAGCCTCTGTGTGCACCTAGTGCTGTATTTTAGCTGAATTGTTGAAGGCTTGTCCACTTGGGTAGTAAAATTCTAGTTGGATGGTTGTCCTGATGAATAGAACAACAATTGCCACTCAGCGAACACTACCAGAAATGAGCAAAGAATTATTTACCCAATTACTATAATTGAGCTATTGCCGTGCATAATTTCATGTAATTCTTGAAGTTTTAATGGTGATTATATTAAATTTTACATTTGGTTGGAAAACACCCTCATTTTGTATATATTGCAGCATTTTTATTAATTGCATTGCACGATTCTGTCCCGAAATCTCATCATTTCCTTGGAACAGCAAACAAAGATAGGCGATTAAACCCAAATTGGTGTTTCTTGAGCCTTATTGCTCATCTTTGCTTTCATAGAGGCAGTCATGCCACACAGAAACAGGACCTTCAGCTCTCCATGTCCACGCTGATCGATTTGCCCATCTATACTGAATCCAGATGCCCACTTTACTCCAAATATCCTTCTGAAGCCTTTGTGCCTTCTCAAATGCATCTGATTCCATCACTGCCTCTAACAGAGCATTCCAGATATATACTGTTCTCCGCTTACACAAAAGCACTTTCTCTCATCTTCACCCTTATTTTTGATTTCCCCTACCTTGATGATATTTCTATAATGTCGCAACCAAAGCTCCACGTAATAATGCAGGTGCCTTCTGATCACTGTTTTGTAAAGTTGTAACACAGTGTTCCAACATTCATATTCTGTGCCATGACCCATGAAGGCAAACACGCTATTTGTCTTCATACTTTATCTCGTTAAATTGTCAATTTCGTGAAGCTATGGACATGAAGCCCAAAGTTCAGTAACGTTCCTTAATGCTGTACACTTTCTATCCTATCCCTATTTGACTTCTCAAAATACATGACCCACCATTTGTAAGGATTAAATTCAATCTACCAGTTAGAGTCATAAAGCCATACAGTACAGAATAGTTTCATAAAGCCATCATACGGATAGGGGCATCTTGACCCAACTCACCCATGCCAACCGATGTGCCTTATTGAAGCTGATCCTAATGCCTGCATTCGGCCCAAATTCCTCTAAACCTTTCCTATCCATGTTCATGTCTGTGTCTCTTTAATGTTGTTATACTGCCTCAATTACCTCCCCTGGTACCGTGCAAGTGAAAATGTTGCCCCCGGGTTCCTGTTAAATCTTTCCTCTCTCACCTTAAACCTATGTACTCTGGTAGTTGATTCACCTCCACTGGGTAAAAGACTCTTTGCAATCATCCTATTGGTTCTCTTCATGATTTTTATAAACCTCCATAAGATTACCCCTCGATCTCCTGTTCTCGAAGGAATAAAGCCTGCCCCACTTCTCCCTTTAGCTTTGGTCCTCGCGTCCTGGCGACATCCTGGCCAGTTTCATGTCCATCTGATCTGCACAGGCTGGTGAGTCTGACATCAGTGGTGAGAAAGTATTGGAGGGGATTCAGAGGGACAGGGTCTACCAACATTTGGATTCCATATATTGTACTTTTCTGGACCAGCTTACCATCAATGACCTTGTCAAATGTCTTTCTAAAGTCCATATAGGCAACATTTACTGTCAATAATAATGTATAGGGAGAAGGCAGGAACGGGGTACTGATTGAGAATGATCAGCCATGATCACATTGAATGGCGGTGCTGGCTCGAAGGGCCGAATGGCCTCCTCCTGCACCTATTGTCTGCCTTCCATCAATTTTTAACTCTATGCTGTAACACCAGGTCATGCCAATTAGAGTCATAATGGCACTAATTTCAAATAGACGTCATATTAAAAAAGCAAATTGTCAGACTTTGAAAAAAGCACCTTGGGATATGTTAGTACCCCAAGGATACTGTATTAATATTTTTTAAATCAAAATACTAAGGTTAGCTAATTATATAGGAAGAGTAACAAGAAATGGCTAAGAAAATAGAGGCCAGTGAGCCTGATGGCAGGGTGAGAAGGTTGTTGTCAGAGGTTTTGAAGAATAAGATCTAGCAGTATTTGGATAGGCAAGGACTGGTTACCTCGTCTTGGGAAATTAGGAGGGGTAAATGGGCGAAGTGGTTGTGGATGAGCCTTTTGGGTCCAGCATCCACTGTTGTATTAGGTTGAAGATAGTTATGGATAGAGACAGGGCAAGCCCATGAGTTAAAATTCTAAATTGGGGCAAGGCCAATTTTGATGGTATTAGACAGGAACTCGCTCAAGTTGATTGGAGCAGGTTATTTGAAGGAAAAGAAACCTGGAAAGTGGGATGTCTTTAAAAGTGTGCTGACAGGAGTCCATGACATGCATGTTCCTGTTAGAGTGAAGGGCAAGGCAGGTGGGCGTAAAGATGTTTGAATGCCTAAAGAAATTGAAGCTCTGGTCATGAGTAAGAAGGAGGCATGAGGCAGGTAGAGGCAGCTGGGATCAAGTGTATCCCTGGAGGAGTTTTGGGAACTGAGGAGCAAGCTAAAAAGGGAAATCAGGAGGGCAAAAGGGGGACTGTAGATAGCTCTGGCAGATAATATTAAGGATAATCCCAAGAGATGTGATGTACATAAAGGGAAAAATAGGTAACCAGAGAGAGAATGGGACCCCTCAGGAATCAAAGTGGTCTACTGTGCGTAAAGCCACAGGAGATGGGTGAGGTCTTCAATGAGTATCTCTCCCCTCTTTTTACAATGGAGAGGACCGGGGAACTTGGGGCAGTCAATGGAAGTGCCTTGAGGGCGGACAGTATTACGGTTGAGGAGATGCTGAAGGTCCTGACGCATATGAAGCTAGACAGAGCTGTAGGCGTATCTATAAGTTGTAATTGTATGCATGCAATAGCCCATCTACACCTTCCATGGCTTCCGTGACCAGCGTATTCCAGATACGGACTACCCTAAGTGAAAAGGTTGCCCTGAGGTCCTTCTTAAATCTCTCTTTTCACATGTTAAGCCTATGCCCTCTAGTTTTAGAAACTCTCTTCTGTAGGAAAAACCCTGAGTTTTTGCCCCTCGTAATTGCCCCTCGTAATTTTGCACACGCTTCTGTTTCCTATGGTCCAAAGAAAAAAGTCCTTGCCTATCCAACCTCAAAATATTATCAAACCCACAAGTACAGGTAACATCCTGGGGAATCTCTTCTGCACCCTTTCGAACATAATGACATCCTTCCGATTGCTGGGCAAAACTGCAGAGTTTAGACTTTACTTTAGACTTTAGAGATACTGCTCAGAGACATGCCTTTGGCCCACCGAATCCGCGCAGAACAATGATCACCCCATACACTAACCTACACACATTAGGGACAATTTTACAACTTACCAAAGTTAATTAATGTACAATAACAACTTTCAAAAGGCATTTGAAGAAAAATGGATAGGACGGATTTGGAAGGCTATTGGCCAAATGCAGGCAAATGGGACTAAGCCCGAATGCCGACAAGATTTCCATAATGTATAGCTCCATGACACTCTGCAATCAGACACTCCGGGAAAGGGGGTCATTCTGGGAAGGTGGCGATGTATGAGAGGGCCACGGTAGAAAGGAAGAGAGAGAAAGTGATAGAAGGGGTGCAGTTACCTGAAATTGGAGAATTTGAAGTTCATGCCATTGGTTGTGGACTACCCAGGCAGAGTATGCAGTGCTGTTCCGCTGGTTTGCATTTGGCCTCACCCTGGCAGTGGGAGAGGTTGATAGTCAGGACAATGGCAATGGGAGGTAAAATTAAAATCGTTGGCAACTAGGAGATGCAGATGGCCACAGGAGGCAGAGTACAGGTGCTTGGCAAAGAACATAGAATATCGAACAGTAGACTCAAGAACAGGCCCTTCAGACCACTATGTCTATTATGATCATGATGCCAAGACTGACTTTTATCGGCCTGCACATAATCCAGATATCTTAGTTCCCTCTATTTCCATATGCCTATCCAAAGGTTTCCTAAATTCCACTATCGTATCTGCCTCAACCACCACCCACAGCAGTATATTCCCGGTACTCGTCACCCTCTGTGCATAAAAAGAAATTGCTGTGCACATTTCCTTTAAACTTTGCCCATTCGACCCTAAAAACATTATAATAATCAACAATACTCAAAATGTTCTAATACTAGGAAACCATAATAGTGCAAAACAAATAGTACAACCAGTAACAATCGTATATAAAAGATCACAGCTGCTGAAGTTAGACACAAGAAGCTGGAGTAACTCAGCAGCCCAGACAGCAATGCTGGAGAAAAGGAATAGGTGACGCTTCGAGTCGAGACCCTTCCTCAGACTGATGTAGTGGTTCTGAAGTAGTGGTTAATGTTATGGAGTATTCAAGAGCCTGATGGTTGCTGGGAAGCAGCTGTTCTTGAACTTGATGGTCATAGTTTTCAGGCTCCTGTCCCACCTTCCTGATGGTAGCAGCTGGTGTGGCCAGAATGGTGTCTGTCTTTGATATTGACTGCCTTTTTGAGGCAATGTTTCCTAGAAATTCTTTAAGTGGTGGGGATATCGATATTTATTATAGGTCGAATAATGTCTACCATTGTGTTCCTGGACGTTCGAGTTGCAACTAATCAGTATGATTTCTACAATACACCTGTAGAAGTTCAAGAGAGCATTTGGCGACGTACTGAATCTAGTCAAGCTTCTGAGGAAGCGATGGCTTGATGAGTTTTCTTTGGGATTTCATCGATGTGCTGGGTTTGGGACAGATCTTCAGAGATATGCACATCCAGGGTCTTGAAGCTGTTGTCTCTCTCCACTGCCGTCCTGTCGACGAAGACAGGTTGTCGATCCCTAGCTTTCGTTTCTGAAGTCAACAATTCAGCTCCATGGATTTGCTAACTTTGGAGCAAGTTTATTGTTCTGGTACCACTCAGATTATTATTTTTACTCGTGTACTCTGACTCATCGTTGCCCGTTACTCGACCAACAACGGTGGCATCATTGGCAAATTTGAAGATGGAATTGGAGTTGTGTCTGGTATGCAGTCATGGGTATAGAGGGAGTGGAGTGAGGCACTGAGCACATAGCTTTGAGGTGCTACTGTGATGATGGTTATCTAGGAGGAAGTATTGTTCCCAATTTGTACTAATTGAGGTCTGCCGTAAAGGAAGTCGAGGATGCAATTACATCGGGATGAGCAGAGACCCCATTCTGAGTTTGATTAGTTTGGAGCGGATGATGGTTTGAATGCCAAGCCGTCGTCAATAAACAACAGTCTGATGTTACTATTTTTAATGTCCAAATGATCCAATGCATTGCGGAGAGACGATGAGATTGAATCCCTGGTTAATCTGTTATGGCAGTGGGTAGCTTGTCCAGGTGCATAGACAGGAGATGATATTCCTATATGAGCTGTATTGCCAGATTTGAATGCCCAAGATCTGGTCTACAGTAGATTGATGTCCTAAATCATCCAAGGCATCTCATTAGGGAAAACTAAGATGATCTTGGTGGAAACATGCTCTTCTTCACATTTCTTTACAAAATCGTTCACAACCGTCGCATATTCATTCTGGTCCATTGCTGAGTTTAGAGGGATGTGGGCCAAACGCAGGCAGGTGGGACTAGTGTAGCTGGGACATGTTGGGCGGTGTGTGCAAATTGGGCCGAAGGGCCTGTTTCCACGCTGTATGATTCTATGACTAACTCTTAACACGCATATCAGCCTCCTATTTATTGGTTATGGCACTGTCTTGCACAACAATTCCAACCAAGCTCCTCTCCAGCCTCGGACTCGGCACATTCCTCTGCTACTGAATCCTCGACTTCCTTGCCCAAAGACTGCAATCAGTAAGGAGAGACAACAAAGCATCCTGCACAATAATTCTCATCACTGATGATCTGCAAGAATGCATTCTTAGCCCGTTGGTATACTCCCTTTCCCTCACATGACCATGCAGCCAAATTCTGCTCTAACTCCATTTATAGATGTGTAGATAACTCAGCAGTGGTGGACTGAATCTCGAAGAATGATGAGACTGAATGCAGGAAGGAAATCAAGAGCTTTGTAACATAGTGTGAAGACGACAACCTCTCCTTCAATGACAGCAACACAAAGGAGCTAGACATCAACTTCAAGAGGCAAAATGGAGTACATGCTCCAGTCTGTACTTGTGGTGATGAAATGGAGACAGTTGAGTGTTTCAAGTTCTCAGGCGTGGAGTTTGTGTCAGAAAGTCACTTTGCATCTTCTTAGGATTTTGGTTAAGTCGCATTTGGACTGTTGTATGCAGTTCTGGTTAATCCATTCTGGGACGGTAGAGGCTTTGGAGAGGCAGCAGAAATGATTTACCAAAATGATGCCTGAATTTAAGGGGTTATGAACTGCAGCGGGAGGTTGGACAAACAAATTGTTTTCTCTAGAACGTTTTTTTGTGAGGTAGAAGCTTTGCAATGAAAATATTAACAATATTTAATTTTTATAAAAGGCTGTAACAAAATTATGAGTGTATCAGAAAATAGTAATATTTTGATCTTTTATGTTTTAGAATACGGGAACAGGCTGTTCAGCCCATGATGTTCACCGTGATGCCATATTAAAGTAATCCCATCTGCCTGCACATGATCCATATCCATTAATTCCTCACATATTCATGTCCTTTTAAGGAAAGAATTTTCCTTTGAGAATTACGTATCTTCAATCTGTAATTTGATTGGTATAACACTATCTTTCCATAGTGGGCTTTGAACATATTTGGGATTTTGTTCCTTCATGTCTTTAATTGTCAGCTCTGTTTTGTTATTTATTAGCTCTCTTTCATCAATTATATCTTTTTGGTCCTGCAAGTTTATTTCCCTCAAGTTTGTTTCGTTTCCCTCAAGTTTGTTTCGTATGGATCGTCAGGTGTTCTAGAACATGAGTCACAAAAGGCTAGCTAGGTCCAACAAGTAGTTAAGGCAAATGGCATTTTGGCCTTCATTACAAAAGCATTGGAGTTTAAAAATGGGGAGTGTTGTTGCAATTGTACAGGTCACGCCTGCAATGCCTTAAAGACGTAGGAGGCAGTGCAAAGGAGATTTGCCACGTTATTTCCTGGGAGGAGAGGGCTGTCCTGCCAAGAGAAACGAAATTGTTTGGGCCTATACTCTTGGAGGTTAGATGAGTGACCTTACTTAACTGTACAAGTTCCTAAAGGGATTTCACAGGATACAAGTTGAAGAGTGGTGAAGAGTCACAAACAAGGGGACATAACTGCAATATAAGGGACCAGTCATTTAAAACGCAGAAATTCTTTCTCACAGCAGGTGATAAATCTTTGTAATTCTGTGTCTCAGTGGGTAGTAGAAACGGAATAATTAGAACTGTTTAAAGCGGAGCAGCCGAAAGGGGGTCAAACGTTTGGCAAAAGTGGAAGTGTGTAAATATTTGACAGGTCAATGCCGCCAGGATCAAGGATCTGAACTAGAGGGAGGCTAGGACTTTATTGTAGTGCCCCCTACTACAAACAGTTTGAAGAAGGGTCTCGATCCGAGCCGTCACCTATCCATGTTCTGCAGAGACATTGCCTGAGTGACTCCAGAACTTTATTTCTTTTTGAGAAAAAATTGTTTTCAATAATCAATCCAACACGTTATGATTTTAAAATTTGTTCTTTAAAATGAGTTGAATTAAATATATTTTCTGATTAATCATGAACTTTATAAAATGGCATTTTCAAAATGTACTGATCACATGATTTCAAAATTAATTGCACCTTTATAAGTCATCCTTTACGGCTTTGGCTGATCTGACTGCATCCTCAACTCCACATTTCCATCTGCACACAGGTAACTATTCACCCCTTTACAAGTACCCACCCAATACCCATCCTATCCTTGTTCTGACTGTGTATCCTACCTATCCCGAAACTGCCGACCTCTGACATTCCAAAGAAAACAATCCATTTATCCAACCCCTCCCTGTAGCTGAAACCCTCTATTCCAGGCAGCGTTCTGGTAAACCTCCTCTGCACCCTCTCCAAACCTTCCATATCTTTCATGTAATTGGGTGACCAGAATGCACACAATATTCCAAATGCAGCCTCAACAAAGTCCTCTTGAGCTACCTGAAACATTAACTTCGGGTCAGAATTCGACTACAGTCTGAAGAAGAGTCTCGACTCGAAACGTCACCCATTCCTTTTATCCAGAGATACTCCATCATTTTGTGGCTATCCAGAATTAATTACTACTGGCAGTTCTATTGTACAAGAAGAAGTGCCATTCTTTCAAATGCAGTTCACACACAGAAGTGCCCGTTCAAATTTCCAAAGTACTGCAGTTCAAAGTAACATTTATAATTGCATTTCACTCTTGAAGAAAAAAATAATTTTCAATGAGTTGCACTTTGAAAAAGCACCATGCAGTCAAATTTCTAAGCTACCATACAAGTTATTTACTAGATACCACCTGGCATCCATGGTGTTCTGCCTGTAAGGATTTAGAACTGGCTTACTTGTAGAGGACCAACATTTGTGGTGGAATGATGTTTTTTTGGCTATGCCGTGACCAACAGAATTCTGCAAGGATCTGTGCTGAGACCTCTTGTTTTGTGTTACATTTGAAAGACATGGACGTCAATGTGCATGATTGGTTGGTTAGGAAGTTTGCAAATAACACCCAAATTGGTGGACTGAGGAAAGGTGTCATGGTATGTGGTGGGATATATGTAAGCTACCGAACTGGGTGGTAAAAAGACAGTTGGAGATTAAACTGAGCAAGTGTTTGGTGTTGCCCTTTGGGAGGTCGAATATATAATTAATGGCAAGACCCTTTAGACCATCGATGTACAGAGTCCAAGTCCATAACTTCCTGAAAGTGGCCACACCAGTAGATAGGGGTATGGGGAGAGGGCAGGAATGGGGTACTGATTGTGAATGATCAGCCATGATCACATTGCATGGCGGTGCTGGCTCGAAGGGCCGAATGGCCTACTCCTGCACCTATTGTCTATTGTGGTAAAGAAGGAATATGGTATGCTTGTCAGCATTGGTCGAGGCATTGAGTATAAGTGTCAGGAAGTCATGTCGCAGCTTTGTAGGACTTTGGGTAGGCCGCATTTGCAGTATTGTGTACAGTTCTGGTCACCCCATTGCAGGAAGGCTGTTGAGACTATGGAGAGTGCAGACGAGGTATACTAGAATGCTGCCTGACCCACTGTTACTCCTGCGCCTTGTGTTTTTTTTTGTAAACCAGCATGTGCGGTTCTTACCTCTGAGTGTTTTAGTGGGTTCCTGGAGCACACTGCCTGGGGTGGTGGCATAGGCAGATGGTTTTTAGGCTTTTAGATCGGCAAATGGATATGAGTCACATGTAGGCAAAGGAGATTAATTTAATCTGGTCTCATATTTCGTATGACATTGTGGGCCGAAGGGTTTGTTCTTGTACTGTTCTAACTTCTATTAATTATGTGTAAAAATACTTGAACCTAATTTTAAAGCATCTCATTAACGTTATATCATCTAATATATAAAAAGGTAATTAGTTGCACACTGTTACCAAAACAAAGAAAGAGGTACATGGTGTGATGGTGAAAAGTTATGGGGTTTTGCTACATGAGGCAGAACAGTGGTGCATCGGTAAAGTTGCTGCCTTACAGCGCCAGAGACCCAGGTTCGTTCCTGACTGTGGGTGCTGTTTTTATGGAGATGTATGTTCTCCCCGTGACCGCGTGGGTTTTCTCCGGGTTCTCCGTTTTCCTCCCACATTCCAAAGACTTGCAGTAAGAAACTGTATATCATTTATTAGGACGAGGGAATTGAAGGATTTGTGGCCAAGTTTGCGGATGGTACGAAGGTAGGTGACGGGGCAGGTAGTGCAGAGAAAGCAGGGACTCTGCAGAAAGACTTGGACGTGTTGGGAGAGCGGGCAAAGAAGTGGCAGATGGAATACAGTGTAGCGATCAGAACAGGGAGACTTTTTCCTACCTTCATACACCTTGGGATGCCCAGCATTGCCTCGACTATGTGAAGGAAAAAAACTGCAGACGCTGGTAAAAATCGAAGGTAGACACAAAATTCTAGAGTAACTCAGCGGGTTAGGCAGCATCTCTGGAGAGAAGGAATGGGTGACGTATCGGGTCGAGACCCTGCTTCAGACTGATTTATCACCTCAATAAGGACTGTCCACATGATAAAAACAGAGGAGAAATACTCATTGAGGATCTTGCCCATATCCTGCGGTTCCACACACAGATGACATTGTTTTCTCTGATGGGGCCTTTTCTCTCTATAGTTACCCACTCTATATACCCTCTTTTCTTTAATATACATATATATTTTTTTGCATTCTCCTTGGCATTTGCCAGAACTATCTCTTGCCCTCTTTTTGGCCTCCTGTTTTGCTTCTTGATCCCAGCTGCCTATACCTGTCCCATGCCTCCTTTTTCCTGACCAGAGCCTCAATTTCTCTTGTCATCCGGATCTCCTTGCTCCCACCTGCCATGTCCTTCTCTCCAACAAGAACATGGATACCCTGATCTCGAGTCATAGTCATACAGCGTGGAAACAGGCCCTTTGGCCCAACTTGGCCACTCTGACCATTGCCCATGCTGATATCCTTCTAAACCTATCCTATCCTGTCCAAATGTGTTTTAAATGTTGTGATAGTACCTGCCTCAACTAACTCATCTGGCAGCTCATTCCATTTACCTACCATCCTTTATGTAAAACAGTAGCCCCTTTGGTTCCTATTACATCTTTTCCCCTCACCTTAAACCAATACGCACTGGTACTTGATTCCCCTACTCTGGGTAAAAGACTATATGCATTTATCCTGTCTATCCCTCTCATGATCTTCTTATACACAAAATCTCTTTGGATTCTGATAAATATATTACACGCCAGAACTATCTCCTGCCTTCCTTTGCCCTTCTGTTTTGCTCCTTAATCCCAGCTGCCTGTACCCATCCTGTGCCTCCTTTTTCTTCAGCAGAGCCTCTATTTCCCCTGTCATCCAGGCTTCCTTACTCCCACCTTCCTTACTCCCACAGTTACTTCCTTACTCCCTTCTCTGTAATAAGAACATCACACATATAAGAGCATCCCGCAATCCGAACGTCTCTTTGCTAGCAAACAGCCTTCTCCAGTCAACAATGTTCCTGCCTCATACCATCAATGTTGTCTGCCTCAGAATTTGAACGAGTGGGCCCGTGCTGTCTTTATCCATAACTATTTTAAAGCTAACAGAACTGTGGTCACTGTTTCTAAAAGGCTCATCCACTGCCACTTCAGCCATTTGCCTTTCTAATTTCCTGAGAGTAGATCACACTTTTCACTCTCCCTTGTTGCCCGAGGAAAGTTCCTTGAACACATTTGACAAATTCCACCCTTTTTAAGCCCTATGGCAGTCCTAGTCTATATTGGGAAAGTTAAAGTCCCTATTATTCTTGCAGCTGCCTGCAGTCTCCCAGTATATTTCCTCTTCTAATTTCAGTTGACTATTTGGGGTCCTACACTCCCAACACTCCCTTTTTATTTCTCAGCTCAACCCACAGAAACTCATCCCTTTCAGACTATGTCATTTCTGCGAACATGCACATTGACATCTGGCTGCCGATCCTCCCCTTGAGAATACCTTACAGCTGCCCTGAGACACACAGGACTCTGGCACAAGGGAGGCAAAGCATCATCCTGGAATCTCGATTGCTGTCACAATCTCCCACGTCCCTCTATTGAGTCTCCTACCACTATTGCATGCCTGACATTTACCTTTCCACGCTGTGTCTCAGAGCCAAACCCTGTCCGACAGACCTGACTGCTACTGATGCTCTCCCCCTAACAGTTTCCAAAAGGGTACTTGTTTTGAAAGAGAATGGTCACAGGGTTCACCTGTACACTTTGCCTGCTCCCATGTACTGGTACTTTAGGCATGACCACCTCGCTATAACTCCTATCCATGAAGCTCTCCTCCCACATGATCATGATGCGGTCCAGCCACGGCTCCAATTCCCTAACTCGGCCTGTAAGGTGCTTCACGTGGGCATATTTTGCACGTGTAATCATCATGGTTACCAGCGATTTCCTGCAGTGTGGCACGGTGGCGCAGTAGTAGAGTTGCTGTCACAGCACCAGAGACCCGGGTTCCATCCTGATTACGGGTGCTGTCTGTTCGGAGTTTGTTCTGCCATTTCCTTGTTTCCCATTATAAATTCACCTGTCTCTGACTAAGGGACCTACATTTGTCTTCTCTAATCATTTACGTTTTACATACTTATAGAAGCTTTTACAGTCAGTTTTTATATTCCCTGCCAGCTTTCTTTCATGCTCATTCCCCCCCCATCTCGTAATGAACCCCTTTGTCCTCCTCTGTAGAGTTTTAAATTTCTCCCAGTCCTCTGGTTTGCCGCTTCTTCTGGCCAATTTATATGCCTTTTCCTTGGCTTTAACACGATCCTTGACTTCCCTGTTTTATTTTTTCACCAGACAGGGATGAACAATTTCTGGAGTTCATCCATGTGGTCTTTAAATATAATTTGGCAGTCTATCCTAGCCAATTCCTGTCTCATACCGTAAATGTTTCCGTTATTCAAGTTCAGGAACCCTAGTCTCTGAATTAGCCGTGTCACTCTCCATCCTCATGCAGAATTCCACCATATTAAGATCACTTTATTCACAAAATGCTGGAGTAACTCAGCAGGTCAACTAATCCTTCCTCATTACATAATACCCAGTCTAGGATGGCCTGCCCTCCAGTCGGGTTCTCTACATATTGGTTTAAAAACCCATCCCGTATACTTTATCTACTCTTCACACCTCCGAGAACTTGCGTGTGGCTAAAGAATTTGCAAAGATCTTCTTCAACAATCTCCACTCTTGCCTCTCACAATAACCTGTGATAAATCCCATCAGGTCCTGGGAATTTATCCACCTTAATGCTCTTCAGGAGCCCCATCACTCCCACATTCAAGTTCGTTTAGTTGGGACTGAAGGCTGATAAATCCCCAGGGCCTGATGGTCTGCATCCCAGAGTACTTAAGGAGGTGGCTCTAGAAATAGTGGAAGCATTGGAGATCATTTTTCAATGTTCTATAGATTCAGGATCAGTTCCTGTGGATTGGAGAATAGCAAATGTTATCCCACTTTTTAAGAAAGGAGGGAGAGAGAAAACGGGTAATTATAGACCAGTTAGTCTGACATCAGTGGTGGGGAAAATGCTGGAGTCAATTATAAAAGACGAAATTGCTGAGCATTTGGATAGCAGTAACGGGATCGTTCCGAGTCAGCATGGATTTACGAAGGGGAAATCATGCTTGACAAATCTACTGGAATTTTTTGAGGATGTAACTAGGAAAATTGACAAGGGAGAGTCAGTGGATGTGGTGTACCTCGACTTTCAGAAAGCCTTCGACAAGGTCCCACATAGGAGATTAGTGGGCAAAATTAGGGCACATGGTATTGGGGGTAGGGTACTGACATGGATAGAAAATTGGTTAACAGACAGAAAGCAAAGAGTGGGGATAAATGGGTCCCTTTCGGAATGGCAGGCAGTGACCAGTGGGGTACCGCAAGGTTCGGTGCTGGGACCCCAGCTATTTACGATATACATTAATGACTTAGACGAAGGGATTAAAAGTACCATTAGCAAATTTGCAGATGATACTAAGTTGGGGGGTAGTGTGAATTGTGAGGAAGATGCAATAAGGCTGCAGGGTGACCTGGACAGGTTGTGTGAGTGGGCGGATACATGGCAGATGCAGTTTAATGTAGATAAGTGTGAGGTTATTCACTTTGGAAGTAAGAATAGAAAGGCAGATTATTATCTGAATGGTGTCAAGTTAGGAGGAGGGGGAGTTCAACGAGATCTGGGTGTCCTAGTGCATCAGTCAATGAAAGGAAGCATGCAGGTTCAGCAGGCAGTGAAGAAAGCCAATGGAATGTTGGCCTTCGTAACAAGAGGAGTTGAGTATAGGAGCAAAGAGGTCCTTCTACAGTTGTACCGGGCCCTGGTGAGACCGCACCTGGAGTACTGTGTGCAGTTTTGGTCTCCAAATTTGAGGAAGGATATTCTTGCTATGGAGGGCGTGCAGCGTAGGTTCACTAGATTAATTCCCGGAATGGCGGGACTGTCGTATGTTGAAAGGCTGGAGCGATTGGGCTTGTATACACTGGAATTTAGAAGGATGAGGGGGGATCTTATTGAAACATATAAGATAATTAGGGGATTGGACACATTAGAGGCAGATAACATGTTCCCAATGTTGGGGGAGTCCAGAACAAGGGGCCACAGTTTGAGAATAAGGGGTAGGCCATTTAGAACGGAGATGAGGAAGAACTTTTTCAGTCAGAGGGTGGTGAAGGTGTGGAATTCTCTGCCTCAGAAGGCAGTGGAGGCCAGTTCGTTGGATGCTTTCAAGAGAGAGCTGGATAGAGCTCTTAAGGATAGCGGAGTGAGGGGGTATGGGGAGAAGGCAGGAACGGGGTACTGATTGATAGTGATCAGCCATGATCGCATTGAATGGCGGTGCTGGCTCGAAGGGCTGAATGGCCTACTCCTGCACCTATTGTCTATTGTCTATTGTCTATTCATCACATGCACATATACGATGTGCAGTGAAATGAAAGTGGCAATACCTGTGGATTGTGCACAAAAAAGAATTACAGTTACAGCATATAAATAAAGTTAATAAAGTTAATACAGAGAAGACAAAATTTAGTCCCTGGAGTTATAAAAGTTAACAGTCCTGATGGCCTGTGGGAAGAAACTCCGTCTCATCCTCTCCGTTTTCACAGCGTGACAGCGGGGGCGTTTGCCTGACCGTAGCATCTGGAACAGTCCGTTGCTGGGGTGACAGGGGTCCCTCATAATCTTGCTTGCTCTGGATTTGCACCGCCTGATGTATAGGTCCTGCAGGGGGGCGAGTGTAGTACCCATGGTGCGTTTTCCCAAACGCACTACTCTCTGCAGGGCCATCCTGTCCTGGATCTCAAACTGCCCTTGCATATCTATATTCTCCATACTGATCTCTGTGCTTTTTGGTGAAAACAGATGCAAAGTACCCTGCCTACATCCCCATTTTCCAAGCACAAGTTCCCTCCTTTAGCCTTGAGGGGTCCCACCGTCTCCCTGATTAATCTCTTGTTTTTAATGTAGGTACAAAGAGCTTTGGGATTTTCTTTAATCTGACTCGCGAAAGCCATATTGTGATCCCATTTGGTCTTTCTCATCACCCGCTTGCATTCTTTATTCCTCAAAGGCCCTTAAACCTTGCAGGCGCTATTTCCTTTTGACTAACTTTACAACCTTGATGTTAATGCTGCTCTCGATTTATTTCTACTCTACTGATTTGCTGGATCTTGTAGGTTGTGTCCAAAGTGTCTCCTTCAGGACTGGAATCTTTCCATGTGCTGCAACAATATAGTAGGCGGGTATGCCAGCTGTGCAGGTATTTTTAGTAATAAGAACAGACCAGAATTTCTTATTCTGTGGTGAAATGCCTTTACTGGGAGATTTATTGCAGTCTTACTTTAACAGCTGACACAAGGATCCCTTTCCTCCCTCCCCCAACTTGGTATCATCTAAACTTTGTTTTATCGTCATCAGCATTCCAGAGTCAATCTACCAACAATTTGATGGGAAATGCTAATGTACTTAATTAAATGCAGCTTTTATTCGTAACAGAGAGACAAGAGACTGCATTCAAGAGAGAGCTGGATAGAGCTCTTAAGGATAGTGGAGTCAGGGGGTATGGGGAGAAGGCAGGAACGGGGTACTATAGACAATAGACAATAGGTGCAGGAGGAGGCCATTCAGCCCTTCGAGTCAGCACCGCCATTCAATGCGATCATGGCTGATCACTCTCAATCAGTACCCCGTTCCTGCCTTCTCCCCATACCCCCTCACTCCGCTATCCTTAAGAGCTCTATCCAGCTCTCTCTTGAAAGCATCCAACGAACTGGCCTCCACTGCCTTCTGAGGCAGAGAATTCCACACCTTCACCACCCTCTGACTGAAAAAGTTCTTCCTCATACTGATTGAGAATGATCAGCCATGATCACATTGAATGGCGGTGCTGGCTCGAAGGGCCGAATGGCCTCCTCCTGCACCTATTGTCTATTGCCTGCTGGAATCTGCAGCAAAAAAAAATCTGCTGGAATAACTCAATGTAATAAAAATGAACTGCATATCCTGGTGCACACCAAAGATAGATACAAAATGTTGGAATAACTCAGCGGGTCAGGCAGCATCTCTGGAGAAAATGGATAGGTGATGTTTCGGGTCGGGACCTTCTCCAGACCGATTGTTGTTGGGGTGGGGGAGGGGAGAAGAAACTGGAAACGAGAAAAATCCAGGAGAAATCCGGGGCCAACAACAAATGACCTGGGGCAAGGAGGTTCTCTGATAGGCTGATTGTTGGCTGGAGACAGTGTGATCCAAAGAGGGATACTAAGGCAAAATTTGAGGTGCTGGTCCTCCAATTTGCACGTGGATTCACTCTGGCAATGGAGGAGGCCCAGGACAGAAAGGTCAGTTTGGGAATGGAAAGGGAAGCTAAGAAAATAACTGCAGATGCTGGTACAAATCGAAGGTATTTATTCACAAAATGCTGGAGTAACTCAGCAGGTCAGGCAGCATCTCAGGAGAGAAGGAATGGGTGACGTTTCGGGTCGAGACCCTTCTTCAGTCTGACCCGAAACGTCACCCATTCCTTCTCTCCTGAGATGCTGCCTGACCTGCTGAGTTACTCCAGCATTTTATGAATAAATACCTTCGGAAGGGAAGCTAAAGTGGTTAGCAACTGAGAGGTCCAGTAGGCTTTGGCGGATCAAGCAAAAAGTGTTCAGCAAAACGGTTGCAAAGTCTCCACTTTGTCTCGCCAAGATACAGTAGCCCACATGGGGATGAGGTCAGAGTAGGTGCGTGTGAACCTCTGTCTCAACTGGAAGCACTGTTCTGGTCCTGGGTGGAGTCGAAGAAGGAGGTACAAGAACAAGTGTTGCATCTACTGGGGTTGCAGGGGAAAGTACTGGGTAGGGGGTGGTTTGGGTAGGAAGGAGTGAACCAAGTAGTTACGGAGGGAGCCATCTTTGAGGAAGGCGGAAAGGGGTGGAGATGGGAAGATGTAATGGCGTGAAGAAGTGGTGGCTTCATGTTGGAGGTGACGGAAATGTCAGAGGGTGTGATCGATGCGGAGGATGCTGGGGAGAAAGGTGAGGACCAGAGAAGCACTATCCTTGTGTCTCTGGCGGGAGAGGGTGCGAGAGGGGAACTTCGGGACACAAAAGAAACATTGGTAAGGTATCCATCTACGGCAACCGTTGGGAAACCTCATTCACTAAACAATGGTAACACGTTTGTCCTCGTATGGAAAGCTTCATCTCGGGACCAGATGCGCCGGAGATGTGGGAATTGAGAGTTGGGGATAGCAACTTTGCTGGAGGCAGGGTGGGAGAATATGTCAAGATAACTGGGAGTGGGTAGGTGTGTAATAGACATCAGTTAATAGTCTGTCTCCTGTGATGGGTCAAAAAAGGGGAGAGAGGAGTTGGAGATATGCAAGGTGAATTTGAGGGCAGGGTGGAAGTTAGTAGTGAAGTTAATAAAGCCCATGAGTTCTGCACAGGTGCCAGAGGTAGCCCCTTATACCTCTGTTCTTATGTTGAATTCTCTAATTTTAACTTCTACGTTCAGCTTCCTCCCTGTCCCCTCTACGATACCCGCTTTCCCACGTCCCCCTTCCTCCACTAAAAGGTCAGTTAACCAATTCTACAGTTCTCACCGATGGACCCAGCTCATTGATGCGATCATAAAGAAAGCCCATCAATGGTTCTATTTCCTTGGAAGTTTGACGAAATTCAGTAAGTCAACAAATACGCTCTTGAACTTCTACAGATGTACAGTTAAGAGCATTATGACTGGTTGCTTCAGGACCAGGTTTGGCAACTCAAGGAACAGGAATAGGCACAAAGAAGATTGCAAAAAGTGCTCAACACTGCTGCGGACCGCCCCTCTATCGAAGACCGCCCCTCTATCGAAGGGATCTGCAGTCGTCCCGGCCTCAAAAAGGCAGCGAGCATCATCAGAGACCCACACCACCCTGGCCACACTCTCATTTCAATCTTTCCATCAGGAGGAAGGTATGAGAGCCTGAAAACTGTAATGTCCAGGTTCAAGAGCAGTTTCTTACCTACAACTATCAGGCTGTTAAACACTACAACCTCCAAATAATCTCTGAGCTACATAGACGTGGGGGCATAGTTTTTGTCTTGGCAATATTATTGTTTTTTATCATATCATATCATATCATATACAGCCGGAAATAGGCCTTTTCGGCCCTCCAAGTCCGTGCCGCCCAGCGATCCCCGTACATTAACACTATCCTACACCCACTAGGGACAATTTTTTTAAACATTTACCCAGCCAATTAACCTACATACCTGTACGTCTTTTATATAGAGTAAACCCACGTTTTAGCAGATCTTATAACGGATTTTGGTTGTAGCGGATGGACCTACTGACCTTCACAGCCAGAGGAGACAGCCGCCATCCCTGCCCCGCACCGACTCCCCTTCTGCTTTCAGGCCAGGCTGCTGATGCCACTCCCGGCCTGCACCGCCCTCCAGGCCAGGCTGCCGACGCCACCCTGGCTGCTTCCTGGCCAGTTCTACTGACCTGCACCGCCAGGCCGGCCTCCGATTCTAGTGCGCACCACCACCACTGGTTCACTAAGCTTCCTCGGCTGCTTCCAGGTAGCGCCTGCCGCCCCAGGACCTTGCACTACAGCCACCTTCGGGCCGCAACCCATGACTCCACCAATCCTCGCCTCCCCCCCAGCTGCCAGCTGGCGGTTTCCACCAACTCACCTGGATTCCAGATGGAGAGCATGAAGAAGGGTCTCGACCCGAAGCATCACCTATCCGTGTGTACCAGAGATGCTGCCTGACCTGCTGAGTTACTCCAGCACTTTGGAGTTGTTTGTTTCTACTACTTATACAATGATAATCCGTTACTCGGTTATAATGGACAATCAGCTACAAACGGACACCATTCTCCCAGCTAGGATCATTATACCGAGTGTTTGTGCGGTATTTTGAACTTTTTTTGTTGGTTATTTTGGTGTTTACAAAGTATTTTGTTTTCATATCTCTTGTGCTGCCGTAAGTAAGATTTTAATTGTTCCATTTCGGGACATATGACGTAGGTGATATCGTAGACAGTGAAAATGGTTATTATGAATTGCAGCGTGCCTTCATCAATCAGGGAACTGAATATAGGAGATGGGACATTATGTTACATTTGTCCAAGATGCTGATCAGGCAGCATTTGGAGTTTTGGTCTCCCTGTTGTTGGAAATATGCCGATCAGCTTGAAATGGTGCAGAGAAGAATTACAAGGACGGTGCCAGGACTCAAACTGTAGGGAAGGGAGGATCCAGTTGCAGAGACGAGCACTGACACCAAGTCCTGTGAGTTGGGTGATGAGCTTAGATGGTGTAAAGGTATTAAAGGCAGAGCTGTAGTCTATGAATCTGGCATTATAGCAACGTTTAAGAAATATCCAGACAAGTACATGGATAGCATAAGTTTAGAGAGATATGGGCCAAGCACAGGCAAGTGGGACAAGTGCAGATGGGACATGTTGGTCGGCATGGGAATGTTGGGCCGAAGGGCCTGTTTCTGCACTCTGAGGCTCAAGTCGGAATTTTGGGCTTGTGCCGTTTGCCTGTATTTAGCTCACTTCCCTCTTCACCATTCTTACCTGTTTAAATTCTAGTCGAATAAACTGTTGGAATTCTTTATCCCACCTTCCCAACTGATCAAAATCCTTTTATAATCTTGGATATACTTTGCCAATGTCCACTGGACCATCAATTTTCATATCACATGCAAATTTACTAACAATGTTAACTACATTGTCTCCCAAATCGTTAATATAAATACCAAACACAGTAGGCCCAGTATCGACCCCTGTGGTACACCACTGGTCACTGGTATCCAAATAGTAAAGCAATTCAAACTACTGTTGCAGCAAAATGGAAAGGCCACCACAAGGAGTTGGCTTTTGAAGTAACGAGCAGTTTATTGAATCTGGTGCGTACCAGGAGACCAGACAAAGCAGATCTGTCAGGTATGACTTGGGCACATTTTTTAATGTTCTCAGCTGACAAGATTACTCAGAAACTTGATTAACAGTAAATTGAGGTCTTAATTACAGAAACTCGACTAACAATAAAACGAGGCTTCGCACAGATACTTGATTAACAATAAAACAAGGTCTAAATTACAGAATGGAACTCAGAAAGACTTAATTAGATGACAGAGAATGAGATGATTATCCACAAGTCTACATTCATTAATAGTAGATACAAATTTCTGTTTCAATGATGGGTGCATGCATAATCAATGACATTTCTGTCATTTCCTGTCATCACATTAGCACAACCCACATCCCTATTTACTAATTATTAACCCTCACTATTGTTTGGCGCAGCGGTAGAGTTGCTGCCTTACAGCGAATGCAGCGCCGGAGACTCAGGTCCGATCCTGACTACGGGCGCCGTCTGTACGGAGTTTGTACGTTCTCCCCGTGACCTGTGTGGGTTTTCTCCGAGATCTTCGGTTTCCTCCCACACTCCAAAGACGTACAGGTATGTAGGTTAATTGGCTGGGCAAATGTAAAAATTGTCCCTAGTGGGTGTAGGATAGTGTTAGTGTGCGGGGATCGCTGGGCGGTACGGACCCGGTGGGCCGAAGGGCCGGTCTCCGCGCTGCATCTCTAAATCTAAATCTAAAAATCTAAATCTAAAAAACTACCCTTTTCTTCCAAACCCATTTTGAATCCAATAGCTCAGCTTGGATTACACTTGATCTTAACTTTCAGATTAGATGACAAGGCGGTACTTTGTGAAGGGCCTTGCAATAGTCCACATAGACGATGCCTATTGTGTCCACTACCCTGCCCTCATTAATCCTCTCTGCGCCCTGTTAAAAATAAAACACTTATTAGATTAATGAGCCATGATTGCTCATGCACAAAGCTATGCTATTGCTGTGCCTAATCATTTGGTGTGTGTCCAAATACTGGTAGATCCTGTACGTAAGAATCTCCAACAATTTTCTCACCACTGTGTCAACCTTACTGTGTGTGTGTGTGTATTTACTGTGGGTGTGTATTTCTTTGGCTTGTCCTTGCTGCCATCCAAGATAAAAGTAAAACATTAATCACGCTGCAGACTATCTGAACTGCACCCAAGGCTGAATATGATGGAAACATTTCTGCAAGGGCCTCCGCACTTACTTCTTTAGCTTCCCACCGGGTTCGAGGATGCCCTTGGTCACGGCCTGGGGATTTATCCACCTTCATGTGTTTTAAGGCTGCCAATATTTCCTCTTTGTTAATTGTATATGGTCTAAGACCTAACTTGTCTGCCTCAATTGCTCAGCTTACATGATCTGCACAGTTAAAACTGATGAGAAATATTTAATATTCCCCCATCTCTTGTGGCTCTACACAAAGGTGGCCATACTAATCTTCCAGGGGACCTATTATCTCCCAAGCTACCCTATTACTTTTAATACAGCTGTAAGAGCTCTCAGGATTTATTTTACTTTGACTGGAAAACTCATTTGGCCTCCTGGTTGGGTTAAGTGTACTTCTGTGCAGTAAACCCTCGTTACAACAGACCATAAGTGGTGTGGGGGGGAGGGAGGGTGGAATGGTGTCCATTATTTCGGAGTGTCCTCACTAAGTGAGTAAGAGATTACAGGGTAATTGAGTATCATTGAACAAGAAGTAGTGACAAAGAACTGCAGATGCTGGTTAATACACAAAAGGACACAGTGCTGGAGTAACTCAGCAGGTCAGGCAGCATCTATGGAGAATACGCCTTATGATGCTTCGACTTATGATATGTCGACTTTACGATGGTACAAACGGCAGCGAGCCGCATCTCGCTTCCGGCCACGTGATTACGTGTGTTGAATGCATTTCGACGTACGATATTTTCGGATTCGGATGGGTTTCTCGGAACGGAACCCCATCGTATGTTGAGGAGCACCTGTGTGGATAGTTGACATTTCGGATCAGAACCCTTCTTCAAGCTCTTGGCTGGGGGAAAGGCGAAGGTCGGCGGAGTTATTGACGGTGGCCTGCAGCAAACAGCACTTTCTTTGGGCTGCTGCCACCGACCGACAAGACGTGCTCGGTCACCTGGCGTACCCTCCCTTCTCAACAGCTGCCACTGCTTCCTGTCAGCCGTCGATTTGTCCGCTCCCCCTTCCACAACCGTCTCCTCCTGTTACTCTGCCTGCTGCGCTGCTCCCCTCTCCGCCGCCGCCTCCTCCTCTCCCCCCCCCCCACAGTCGCTGACATATTCCAAGGTGCAGGAGAAGGTGGTAGAGGGGCCGTGGACAAAGTGACAGCCGACAGGAATAAGTAGCAGCTGGTGAGATTGGCGGGAGCCGCACGGTGACAGAGTCTAAAGAGAGCGCAGTCGGCCAGGGGCTTCAACATGAGTTCCAACAACAGCAGCCAACTGCGGCAGCTGGAGGAGAAAGGCTCACTGGTGCACCTCGTGGAAAATGGCGGTGACTCAGTTGGGGGTTGCTCTCCACCTCCTCCCTCGTTCTCGCACACCTTCCCAGTGTCGCTGGAAGACAATAGCCAATAGGTGCAGGAGGAGGCCATTCGGCCCATCGAGCCAGCACCGCCATTCAATGTGATCATGGCTGATCATTCTCAATCAGTACCCCGTTCCTGCCTTCTCCCCATACCCCCTATCCTTCAGAGCTCTATCTAGCTCTCTCTTGAATGAATTCAGAGAATTGCCCTCCACTGCCTTCTGAGGCAGAGAATTCCACAGATTTACAACTCTCTGACTGAAAAGGTTTTTCCTCATCTCAGTTCTAAATGGCCTACCCCTTATTCTTAAACTGTGGCCCCTCGTTCTGGACTCCCCCAACATTGGGAACATGTTTCCTGCCTCTAACGTGTCCAACCCCTTAATAATCTTATACGTTTCGATAAGATCCCATCTCATCCTTCGAAATTCCAGTGTATACAAGCCTAGCCGCTCCAGTCTTTCAACATATGACAGTCCCGCCATTCCAGGAATTAACCTAGTAAACCTATGCTGCACGCCCTCAATAGCAAGAATATCCTTCCTCAAATTTCAGTTGGGTGTTGCTCTACACCTCCTCCCTCGTTCTCGCAAACTTCCCCAGTGTCGCTGCAAGAGCAGCAATAATATAGGTCAATCTGGAAATGGGATCACGTATTGTAAAATTGTGTACGCAAGTACGAGTTCATATAACTTATTAAGTAAGTTGGGGAGTACCTGTATAGAAGATGGGATGTTATATTACAGTTGTACAAGATGTTGGTGACCCCACATTTGGATTATTGTGTTCAGTTTTGGTCACCCTGCAAAAGGAAGGATGTTGTTAAGCTGGAACGAGTGCAGAGATGATTTCCAAGGATGGGGCCAGGAATTGAGCGTGTGAGTAGTTGGACGGGTGAGTTCGGCGCGGTGGCGCAGCGGTAGAGTTGCTGCCTTACAGCGAATGCAGCGCCGGAGACTCAGGTTTGATCCTGACTTGGGACGCCGTCTGTACGGAGTTTGTACGTTCTCCCCGTGATCTGCGTGGGTTTTCTCCGAGATCTTCGGTTTCCTCCCACACTCCAAAGACGTACAGGTTTGTAGGTTAATTGACTGGGTAAATGTAAAAAAATTGTCCCTAGTGTGTGTAGGATAGTGTTAATGTGCGGGGACCGCTGGGCGGCGTGGACTCGGTGGGCCGAAGGGCCTGTTTCTGCGCTGTACGTCTAAATCTAAATCTAAAAAAACAGCAACTGTAGATTCTATCTTCGATGTAAATCAGCATCTGCAGTTCCTTCATACACGGGTGAGGTTTGTATTCCTTGGAACGAAGGAGGATGGGAGGTGATGGGAAAGAGGTGTGTAAAGTCATGTGTTGTGGAGTTGGTTGAACGTGGGGGGCAGGCATCATAGGGTCACAGCGAGGGTCTGGGGGGGGGGGGGGGTGTAGTCATCATAGGGTCACAGTGAGGGTCCTTGTGTCGGCCCTTTGGTTCAGCTTGCCCTTGTCGATCAAAGTGCCCCATCTACACTATTTTCACCTGCCCATGTTTAGTTTTGTTGAATGTAGACTCATGCTGCTTGTGAAATGATGCTGTGTTCACCCCATCACTACAAAATAATAGTACAAGGGAGAGTTAGATATAGCTCTTAGGGCCAATGGAATCAAGGGATATGGGGAGATAGCAGGAACGGGGTACTGATTTTGAATGATCAGCCATGACCATGTTGAATGGTGGAGCTGGCTCGAAGGGCTGAAGAGCCTACTCCCGCACCTATTTTCTATGTTTTCTATGTCTAATACACAAATAATATGTTGCACATAAATTCTTCACTTTATCTGAAACAGTTTGCTAGATTTTGTCATGAGAAACCAGCAAATTGTTTCAGAGAATTGTGACAAATGTTCTGTATTTCGTGCTGAGCACCACTGAAGAAGACAGACATGTGCATCCAATTAGAAAACACAACGAGGCTAAATGTCTGACTTGGTGCGCCTGGGCACTGCACCAATTCACAGTGGTCTATTGGACTTAAAACATAATTAATGAGAAGGAAACTCTACTTTCAGGCAAAAACAGCTGGGTGGGGAATAGCAGCAGTGAAATGATCCAGAAATATTAGTCTGAAGTTTCTGATTGTTGGAAGGTAAATCTGCATTGTTCGCTATTTCATTTTGATCTGGTCTACTGCTTGTGGCCACAAAATATCATGTCCTTCCCCTTAACTTTAGAGTTTCCAGTCACTGTAGCCCTGTCTGCCTTCACCCTATCCTGCTGTTCTCAGTGCCAGACCTGGCTGCTGCTGCTGCTTTTCCTGCACAATCATCCCTCCCAACAGTATCCAAATGGGTACACTTGTTTTCAAGGAGGAATAGCCACAGGAGATTCTTGGGGCCTCTCAGGAATCAAAGCAGTCAACTGTGTGCGGTGCAAAATGAGATTGGCACGGTCCTCAATGAGTAGTTATCTTTTTACCTTGGAGGAGGACATGAGGATTGGGGAACTTGAGGCAACTTGGATTCTTGCACTCTCTGCGTACCCCCTTTACCCTTCCTGGTGGTTGCCGATCTATTTTCTGCATGGTTCGTAGGTGTGAACATCTCATTATACCTCCTATCTACGACACTCACATTCTCCTGGACAATCCCGAGGTCATCCAGTGGCAGCTCCAGTTTCCTCACTTTGTCGACCCACAAGTTAAAATTTCTAAATTGGGCCAAAGCCGACTTTGAAGGTCTTAGACATGAACTCGGTCAAGTTGATTGGAGGAGGTTGTTTGAAGGAAAAGGAGCGTCTGGAAAGTGGGATGTTTTTAAAAGTGTGCTGACAGCATGTTCCTGTTGGAGTGTAGGGCTAAGCAGGTGGGCGTGAGGAAGCTTGGATGATGACAGAAGTTGAGGCTCTGGTCAAGAATAAGGAGGCATGGGACAGGTATAGACAGGACATACTCAGTGAATGAAAAGGCTCTGGGGAGTGTTAGAGCAGGATCTATGAGTGCAGGTACGCAGGGTGGTTAAGTAGACTTTCGGCACATTTGCCTTCATCAGTCAGAGTATTGAGTATAGAAGTTGCGAGTAGACACAAAATGCTGGAGTAACTCAGCGGGACAAGTCAAGTCAAGTTTATTTGTCACATACACACACATGATGTGCAGTGAAATGAAAGTGGCAATGCCTGCGGATTGTGCACAAAAAAGAATTACAGTTACAGCATATAAATAAAGTTAATAGGTTAATATAGAGAAGACAAAATTTAGTCCCTGGAGTTATAAAAGTTAACAGTCCTGATGGCCTGTGGGAAGAAACTCTGTCTCATCCTCTCCGTTTTCACAGCGTGACAGCGGAGGCGTTTGCCTGACCGTAGCATCTGGAACAGTCCGTTGCTGGGGTGGCAGGGGTCCCTCATGATCAGGCAGCATCTCTGGAGAGAAGGGTCGAGGGTCTCGAGCTGAAACGTTACCCATTCCTTTTCTCCAGAGATGCTGCCTGACCCACTGAATTACTCCAGCATTTTGTGTCTACCTTCGATTTAAACCACCATCTGCAGTTCTTTCTTACACATTGGGAGGTCCTGTTTCAGTGGTATCGGACATTAGTGAGGCCACATTTAGAGTTTTGTGTTCAGTTTTGATCACTTTGTTATAGGAAGGATGTTGTTAAGCTGGCAAGGGGGCAGAGAAAATTTACGAGGATATTGCCAGTACTTGAGGGCCTGAGCTTCAGGGAGAGGCCGAGCAGGCTCGTACTCCATTCCTTGGAGTACAGCAGGATGAAGTTTTCTCTTCTAGAGGTATTTAAGAACTTGAGAGTATTAGATGGGTAAATGCGCCCTAAGAGTCTTTTACCCAGAATAGGGGAATCGAGAACCAAAGAATATATGTTTACGGTCAGGAGGGAAAGATTTAATAGGAACCCGAGGGTCAACTTTTTTACCAAAAGGGGGTAGGTATATGGAATGAGTGGCCAGAGGAGATAGTTGAGCAGGTACTATCACAACGTTTGAAAAGCATTTGGACAGGTACACGGATAGGATGTTTGGAGGGATATGGGCCAAACGCAGGTAGGTGGGACTAGTGTAGATGGGGCATGTTGGTCAGTGTGGGCAAGTTAGGCCAAAGGGCCCTTTTTCATGCTATATGACTCTTTGACTATGACCTGTTATTTTCTTCCTCTTCATTTCCCCCCCCTCCCCCCTCCTCTCTTCACCCTCTTCCCCTCCACCCCCCACTCCATCCCCCCAAAACCACCCTTATCCCCTCCTCTCCCCTCCCCCCCCTCTCACCCACCCCCTCCCTAGGAGATAGATTTAAACTTTAAAATGTGAATAACTTTAAAATATAACAGATTTCAATGAAACTTCTTCCATTAGCACCAAACGGACGACGGTGAGTAACGTGGGTTAAAATTGTCGCGCTATCGTGTACCGTTTTGGCTGTAGTTCAGGAACAAACAAACAAACAAATGAGGGTTTTAGTATATAGATATAGATTATAAGATACAGACTATTTAGAAATGACCAAATTGTTTGTCAGAGAATATTGTGTCTTTGGGAGTTTGTGTAACTCCAGGGAGTTATGGAGGTTGTGTATTTAGGACAGATGTTGATATATGTTGGAATAGGGAATAAAGGGATATGGTGATAGTGCTGGTGAGTGGAGTTGAGGTTTAAGATCAGCCATGATCTTAATGCTGGAACAGGCTTTAAGGGCTGAATAGCCTCCTGCTCCTGTTAATCTTGTTAACACTTGCCACCATAAGAATTAATTTAGATGACTTGGCCTGCAGATGGCAAGATTGGAAATTTGGAAGTGAACAACGAATAACAATAGATGAGGTTGGAGGAGGTGGAGTTCAGCATCCTGTGCAAAGACCATGAAGTTGAATTTTAGTTTTGAGGCCTCATGACGAAAAACAATCAATTTCTTCGATATGCTAATAAGGGAACTTCTGGTTTTTATTCTTTATGAAATATCGAGAAGAGGTTTTGCTATTGATTTATTATATTTTTGTCTTCATAGGTGCCTTAGCTGGTCCAGTTGTCGTCGATCAAAAAGTATCTGCAATCTTGGGGAAAAATGCCACCTTAAAGTGCTTTGTTACTGTGAAGGAAAATATAACTCAGATCTCCTGGGAGAAGCAAAAATATGGAACTACAGATACTGTTGCAGTGTTTCATCCAAAATATGGAATTTCAATCCAAGAAAGTTATTCGGGAAGAGTTGTGTTTACAAATCCATCTTCGAAAGATGCAACCCTTCTTATTACTAAAGTCAGATTTTCAGACTCTGGAAACTACATCTGTAAAGTGGTCACTTTTCCATTGGGAAATTACCAAGAAACAAGCATCGTGACTGTGATTGGTATGTATATATTACAACCCTGTGCCAATGCACATTGAAGATTTGTTTGGTTAAATGGAGCAAATCTCTACATTTCTCAATTTGCTACAAAGGCATTCAAAGAAAGAAAACACAAGATCTTGATTTTGGAAATTCTGAATTAACAAAACAAATCCCAAGTATTCAATGAGATTTGCACTGCTAATTTATGAAACTAGATGAATTATCAATACAGAATTCAAGAGTTTTGTTTCTCTTATAATGGATCTACCTTATATCTATCTGTGCCATTCATCTTGCTATCCAAATATTTTATCAAACTCTTAATGTGTTTCAACATTACCAAATCATGGCTTCAACTACATAACTTATAATTCAGAAAGTCCACTTTTGACCTCCTAAAACAAGAATCTTGCAGCACAGAGGAAGCTGTTCAATTTCTTCTGTGCTGGCTCTGTGGTAGAACTGTTGAATAGCCCAATTTCCCTACTTTTTCAGTGCTTTCCATTTTTAGTGTCTATTGAATCCCTTGTTTGAAATATATCATTAAATCGGCCTGCTATGTGCTAATATGAAGTACATTCCATGTCATAGTAAAAAATTGTATGCAAAAATATTGTCTCTTTTGCAATGTACCTTAAATTTATATCCTCTGACCATCGACTCTTCCAGCTTTACATGAAACATTATAGCACAGGTACAGGCCCATTGGCCAACAATACATTTGCCGAACGTAATGCCAAGTGAAACTCATCTCTGGATGCATGCGCCTCTATTCACTGCATATCCATGTGCTTATCTCAAAGCCTCTTAAACACACTCTATCATCTCAGCTGCCATTACCATCCCTGGCAGCGCATTCCAGGAACCCACCACTCTCTTAGGGAGGATTGGGAGGGAGGGGGGTGGTGAGGGGGGGGAGAGAGAACTTGCCCCGCACGTTTCAGTTATAGTTTCCTTCCCTGACCTGGAAGGTTTGACCCCTGGTCTTACACTTTCACCCCAGGAAAGGTTCTACTGCAGCTACACCACTCGTACTTTTATATACTTTTGTCAGCTCTCCCCTCAGCCTCCAACATTCCAGACAAAACAATCCTAGCTTGTCCAACCTCTCTTTAATGCTCTTTCGCCCCTCCCCCCCCCAGCCCGCTCTGTGGTTTGCTGTTTATACGGCCCCTGGGGACAGCGTTGCCTTTAGGCCACTGCCAACGACAGAACATCTCCCTCTCCCTCCCACCTGTTGCTGTTTCTTGCTGTCAGCGGTAGCTTTCACCTCTCCCCACACGACCACTGTCGCCTGCTTCACCATCGCTCTGCCCAGTTGGCCTCTTTTCATCCCCACCTCCTCCTCCCCCCCGCCAGCCCGGCCACTTCCCTCCGCCGCCCCTGCCTCCTCCTCCTACCCCAAAGTCGCCAACATACTCCACCGTGGAAGCGACAGTGGGTGAGAGGGGAGAGAGCCCCATGGAGACTGAGCACATCCTGTTGGGGAGTACAACGTGAGCAGCAACAATAGCCGTGTCCGCGTACCGTGCAGTGGGTAAAGAAAGGCTCACTGGTGCATTTTGCTAGTCGGAGGTGGGGTCGGAAGCCGGTGCTCTAAATAGCCGAGGGGATAGTAGGAGCCCGGGATGGGTCCACTATATCTGAAATTGGTTCTAAATTGGTCGTTAAAATTAGGGTTTACTGTATTGTCTTGTGCGAAATAGGAAAGAAGATTGCGAGCATTGTAGAAAAGGGATTTTTCGGAATCAGCTGTTTCAAGGTGCCCAGTAAATCAGAGACGGCGACGGGAAATTGAGAATTCCAGAGGGTAAAAGGAAAGGTGAACAGAATGGTGGGAGGACGGGTTGTGAGGTGGTGCGTGGGGACCGGGCAGAATTGAAGCACGGAAAGTTAAACATTGAGCCAGTAGAGATCAAATTAGACAAGATCAAGGAGGGACTTCAATGTTTAGATGAAAGCAGATAACTTTCATGACCGGACTGAGTTCTCGTCATCTTGTCCAGATTATAGGGGCCGGCAGACCATCAGTTGCTGGAAAATCGGTGTTCAACCTGCCAACCTGTTTCAGTCCCACATGGCTGAAAGGATGCTGCAACAATAGGGAGGTTTAACAGATTCACCAGAATGTTCCATGGAATGAAAGGCTGTAATCACACGGAGAGATCGGATAGGCTAGGTGGAATTCTCAGTGGATATTATCAGTGGACGTACAACGAGATCTGGGTGTCCTAGTGCATCAGTCACTGAAAGGAAGCATGCAGGTACAGCAGGCAGTGAAGAAAGCCAATGGAATGTTGGCCTTCATAACAAGAGGAGTTGCGTATAGGAGCAAAGGGGTCCTTCTGCAGTTGTACAGGGCCCTAGTGAGACCGCACCTGGAGTACTGTGTGCAGCTTTGGTCTCCAAATTTGAGGAAGGATATTCTTGCTATTGAGGGCGTTCAGAGTAGGTTTACTAGGTTAATTTCCGGAATGGCGGGATGTCGTATGTTGAAAGACTGGAGCGACTCGGCTTGTATACACTGGAATTTAAAAGGATGAGAGGGGATCTTATCGAAACATATAAGATTATTAAGGGGTTGGACACGTTAGAGGCAGGAAGCATGTTCCCAATGTTGGGGGATTCCAAAACCAGGGGTCACAGTTTAAGAATAAGGGGTAGGCCATTTAGAACAGAGATGAGGAAACTTTTTCAGTCAAAGAGTTGTGAATCTGTGGAACTCTCTGCCTCAGAAGGCAGTGGAGACCAATTCTCTGAATGCATTCAAGAGAGAGCTAGATAGAGCTCTTAAGGATAGCGGAGTCAGGGGGTATGGGGAAAAGGCAGGAACGGGGTGCTGATTGAGAATGATCAGCCATGATCACATTGAATGGTGGTGCTGGCTCGAAGGGCCGAATGGCCTCCTGCACCTATTGTCTATTGTGGAATGCAGGGGGCTGTGGCGTAACCTCGTAAAAGTTTATAAAATTGTGAGGGGCACACTTTAGTTTAATTTAATTTTGTTATTCAGGATGGAAAGAGGCCCTTTGGCCGACCAAGTCCACGCCGACCAGCAATCACCCGTACACTAGTTCTATCCTACATACTAGGGACAATTTACTGAAACCAATTAACCTACAAACCTGCAAGTCTTTGTAATGTGGGAGGGAACCGAAGCTCTCAGAGAAAACCCACACGTCATAGGGAGAACGTACAAACTCTGTACAGACAGCACTCTTTACCACAGTGCCGCCCCTCAATGTCCCCATTGTGCATCTTGCATTAAAATACATGTGATTCAATCCATCAGTCCTTCTTTGCTCCTTTCCGTACTCCTGCCTATTCTGTCCAATAAACTTTCATCGCCTTCCATACCCTTAGAGAACCTGCAAACATAGGTTTAAGGTGATAGGGGGAAAGATTGAATAGGAACCTGATGGGTAAAATTTTCACACAGAGTGTGGTGGTTGCATGGAATGAACTGCTGGAGGAGGTATTTATGGCAGGTACTATCACAACCCTTAAACATTTAGACAAGTACACGGATCAGACGGATAGGACAGGTATAGAAGGATACGGGCCAAATGCAGGCAAGTTGGGCCAAAGGGCCTGTTTCCATGCTGTATGACTCTAACTTTCAGCCTCTAACCTGCCACAGTCCTGCATTGGATTCTGCCTCCCCCCCCACCAATGTAGTTTAAACCCATCCGCGTAGTACTAGCAAACCTGCCTGCCAGGATATTGTTTTCTTAAGTTCAGATGCAACCCATCCATCTTGTACTGGTCACCTCTGCCCCAGAAGAGATCCCAGAAGTCTGAATTCCTGCCCCTTGCACCAACTCCTGAGGCACTGCACGCATTTATCTGCCCTATATTCATCTCACTATCAAGTGGCCCCAAGAGTAATCTGGAGGTCACTATCCTGGAGGCCCTGCTTTTTAACCTTTTGCCTAATTTTGTATATTCATTTTGCAGGACCTCATCCCATTTCGTATCTATTTAATTTGTGTCAACATGCCCAACGACCTCTGACTGCTCACCCTCCCCCCAAGAGAATGTCAAGCAGCTGCTCCAAGACATCCTGGAACCTGGCGCTAGGGAGGCAACAGGCCATCCTAGAGTCTTGACTGCTGCTACTGAGTCATCTGTCTCATCAAATAAACTCATTATTTAACTAACGAGTTAGTTATAACATCAGTTTATGTGCACCCCTCAAATTCGCCTCTTGGATCAAAATCTTTCACATCATCTCAAGGAAGGAAAATTTTCAGATGGCTCTTCCCTCAGATGCTTTTCTATCTCTGTAAAAACAGAGCTGCAGAGTAATAGTGCGTAAATGATCTGCTCTTGGGTATAGTGTTAGGGAATCTAGTCCAAATTAAGCTTCATTTCACCTAATTAATTAAATGTGAGAACACATGCAGCTAAATGCTTTCTGTAAATATTTTATTCTCGGTCCTCATACCTAATGTGTGAAATGAATATTCAGTTTTGGATTATTTATCCATGAGAAAAAGTTTATGGCTGTGCCTTATTCTGCATTCAATCTGCACATTTTAAATTTAGGTAAGGCATAAAAGGAAGGGGATCCACGATAGGCAAATAGGATTAGTCTAGCTGTCCGGGCAAGATTTCTAACAAGTATAGCTTGCTTGCTTGCAGAGTTCAAAGGAGATGAGCAGGGCAATTTCTATTTTGTATATACAGATGGTGGTGGGTGCCTGGAATACACTGCTGGGAGTGGTGGTGAGACAGATACGATAGTGGCATTTAAGAGAGTGGTGGATAAGCACGTGGATATGCAGGGAATGGAGTCATATGAATTTTGCGCAGGCAGATAATGGGTGGTCTTGGCAATAAACTAATGCAATGAAGATGATATTTATACTAATAAGTATAGCTTGCTTGCTATACTTATTAGTATAAATATCATCTTCATTGCATTAGTTTATTTTGACTAATATCAATGGAAAATGGTAAATCACGTGAATCATACCTGCAATTTATGTGGTTTACCGATGGGTAAAGCTAAAGTGTAAGGTGTTACAAGCGGAAAATATTAAAATTAATAGCATGACCCTAAACAGCATTAATTAGAGGGATCTTGAAGTCCAAGTCCGTAACTCCCAGAAAGTGGTCACATAAGTAGATAGGGTGGTAAAGAAGTCAGATGGTTTGCTTGCCTTCATTGGTTGGGCCACCGAGTATAAGAGTCGGGCAGTTTTGATGCAGTTTTATAGGACTTTGGTTGGGTCGCATTTGGAGCATTGCGTGCAGTTCTGGTTGCCCCATTACAGGAAGGATGTGGAGGCTTTGGAAAGGGTGCAGAGAAGGTTTCCAAAATTATGCCTGGATTCGAGTGCATTAGCGACAGAGAGAGGTTGGATCGACTTGAATTATTTTCTCCGGAACGCCGCAGGTTGTGGAAAGACCTGATCGAAGTGCTATATATATAAAATTATGAAAGGCACAGATATGGTATTCAGTCAGAACCTATTTCCCGGGATAGAAAAATCAAGTTCTAGAGGCCATAGGTTTAAAGTGAGAGAGGCAGAGTTCAAAGGAGATGAGCAGGGCAATTTCTATTTTGTATATACAGATGGTGGTGGGTGCCTGGAATGCACTGCTGGGAGTGGTGGTGAGACAGATACGATAGTGGCATTTAAGAGAGTGGTGGATAAGCACGTGGATATGCAGGGAATGGAGACATATGAATTTTGCGCAGGCAGATAATGGGTGGACTTGGCATCAGATCAGCGCAAGGATTGTAGGGCAAAGAGTCTATTCCAGTGATATACTGTTCCATGATCCCATCAATTTGCATGTTTATGCACTGTATCTGTGAAAGTTAGTGTTACAGAATAATAATAAATTACCCTGTTCTACAGACTGATTTATTAATTTTGCAGTTGAACCCACAATAACTGTGGGCAGTGGCCCAGAGCCACTTGTAGATGGTGCCAACGCGACAGTTGCAGCCGTGTGCACAGCAGCCAATGGAAAACCCGAAGCAGTTGTTTCCTGGGAAAGTGATCTTATTGGAGAACAGGAGCTGACAAGGATTTCTGCTCCAAATGGAACCGTTACTGTAATCAATCGGTTCAAGATCGTCCCATCCCGATTTGTGCGGAAGAGACCGATTACCTGCATCGTGAGTCATCCGCCACTGAATGCCACTGTTCGAATCCCGTATGCCTTGGATGTGCAGTGTAAGTACTTGTTTTGTAAATCTGAACATTTTATAACATTGAAGCTAATTTACATGGATGTTAACAGCAAGTTTTGATCATTAAATTTTGATGTGTTTATGCAAGATTCTGGAAGTTATTGTACATGAATTCTAAAGTTTTTTGTGAAGTGTATTCGGATTTAAGTGGATTGAAGTATGTATTCATCAGACTTGTTTGTAGTTTTTTATTTAAAATCGTTGAAAACATTAGCGACGCAGTGGCGCTGGTTTCCGACGGGCACGGTGATGGACGCCCCACACATCTCTGTCCTCCGTACAGCTGGCAAGCTCCTCTTTTGTCTCTACGTATGCGTTTTCCATCAACGTCTTCAGCGTGGTCTTGTTTGGTCGTCCGTCTTCCATGGGTGGGTTCCCTCAGCACAACCTTGTTTGCTGGTATTTCTGGATGGCGGTGGCAAGGACCGGCGAGTCTCATTCTTCTCCACCTGATCTTTTCAGCCAGAGGTGGAATCTCCCCATAGAGCTGGGCATTGGTCCCTCCAACTGACATTTTGAACTTTTCTGAGCATTCGGGTGTAGATACCATCGAGAGACTTGGACAAGAGTCCATGCCTCACACCCGTACAATAACATTGTCTCTACAGTTGTATGGAAGAATCTCAGTTTGAGACCCTGAGACATCCGAGACGTCTAGATTTTCCCCATGTTATTGAGGGTTTTCCATGCGAGCGCTTGATGTCATTCTCCGAGCTCTGCATCCTCGTTCCCAGATACTTGAAGTCCTCCACTTTCTTGAGAGATGCACCGCCACTGGTCTTAAGGGGCTCATGGTCACCACCGTTGAATGCCATGTACTCTGTCTTCTTGGCATTGTGGTGGAGGCCCACTTTCTCGCACTCCGTCTCCACCCTGCCGCACAGCTACTGTGCCTCCCCAATTTGGTTTCACAGCAGGACGATGTCATCAGCGAAGTCGATGTCTGACAGGTTGACTGACCCGATTCTTCCCGAGACGTCAACCATTCCTTCTCTCCAGAGATGCTGCCTGTCCCGCTGAGTTACTCGACCTTTTTGCGTCTATGGTTTAAACCGGCATCTGCAGTTCCCTCCTACGCAATAAACAAAGTTTTCTTTTTGGGTTTTTTGAGGGACTTAAATATTTACCACTTTCTTTTTCAGCAGCAGAGAAAGATGAGGGGTAACAAGGAAAAAGGAAGCAAAGATGAGGAGAAACATATCTAGCAATTGAGTCCTAGAAGGCATTGATTGGCACAGTGGAAATTAGATCAATTAAATTTTATAGATATGGAACATGTCATTGAAGGGAATGATGATGCATGTATATAACACATTGTTATAGAACGGAAAGAAATGGCATCTGATCTACTGATATTGGTTCAGTGCATTTGAATGAGGTCATCTTGATAAAATGGTTAGATTTTGAATTATCGGACAAAGACCTTGAGTTAATTGAGCCCAACATTTTCTTTTATTTCAGACTTCCAGCAAATGCTGTGTTCTGCATCTTGAAGTTGTGGCTTTTGAGTCATAAAGCCTTAGCGTACAGAAACAAGCCCTTCGGCCCACCTTATCCATGCTGACCAAGTTGACATATTGGACCAATCCTAAAAACCCTCCACACCCTTCCTATCCATGTATCTGTCCAAATTTATTTTCAAGACCGTAATTGTATTCACTTCTATAACTTCCTCTGGTAGTTCATTCTTGATAATGGAGTACCCTCTGAGTGAAAACGTTGCTGCAGAGGTCACTCTTAAATATCTCTCCTCTCACTTTAAGCCTTTGCTTGCTGGAATCCTCAATAAGGTCACCACTCAGCCTCCGACTGAGAATAGCAATTCTTGCTATTGAGGGCGTGCAGCGTAGGTTCACTAGGTTAATTCCCGGAATGGCGGGACTGTCATATGTTGAAAGACTGGAGCGAGTAGGCTTGTATACACTGGAATTTAGAAGGATGAGAGGGGATCTTATAGAAACATATAAAATTATAAAAGGACTGGACAAGCTCGATGCAGGAAAAATGTTCCCAATGTTGGGCGAGTCCAGAACCAGGGGACACAGTCTTAGAATAAAGGGGAGGCCATTTAAAACTGAGGTGAGAAGCAACTTTTTCACCCAGAGAGTTGTGAATTTGTGGAATTCTCTGCCACAGAGGGCAGTGGAGGCCAAATCACTGGATGGATTTACGAGAGAGTTAGATAGAGCTCTAGGGGCCAGTGGAGTCAAGGGATATGGGGAGAAGGCAGGCACGGGTTATTCATTGTGGACGTTCAGCCATGATCACAATGAATGGCGGTGCTGGCTCGATGGGCCGAATGGCCTCCTCCTGCACCTATTTTCTATGTTTCTATAACATCCTGGTAAATCTCTTCTGCATCCTTTCCAACTTAATGACATCCTTCCTTTAGTAAGGACAATCAGAACTGCACACGGTACTCCAAGTATAGTCTCTCCTACAGCTTGCAATGACCCCATCTTTATACTCAGTACGATGTCAAATGCCGCCTTCATCACACTGTTCACCAGACTCGCCCCTTATGGGGAACCATGCACCTGTACTTCCAGATCTCTGTTTCATATCATATCATATCATATATATACAGCCGGAAACAGGCCTTTTCGGCCCACCAAGTCCGTGCCGCCCAGCGTACATTAACACTATCCTACACCCACTAGGGACAATTTTTACATTTTTACAATTTTTATTTTTTTTTACATTTACCCAGCCAATTAACCTACATACCTGTACGTCTTTGGAGTGTGGGAGGAAACCGAAGATCTCAGAGAAAACCCACGCAGGTCACGGGGAGAACGTACAAACTCCTTACAGTGCAGCACCCGTAGTCAGGATCGAATCTGAGTCTCCGGCGCTGCATTCGCTGTAAAGCAGCAACTCTACCGCTGCGCTACCGTGCCGCCCATGTTCTACAGCATTCTTCAGGGCTCTACCACATATTGTGCAGGTTCTGTCCTGGTGTGACCTAGTGTTAACTTAAGGTTAACGGAGTCGGGGGGTATGGGGAGAAGGCAGGAACGGGGTACTGATTGAGAATGATCAGCCACGATCACATTGAATGGCGGTGCTGGCTCGAAGGGCCGAATGGCCTCCTCCTGCACCTATTGTCTATTGTCTAACTTCCTTGGCCCAACTTCTCAATTGATATAAATCTAGTTGTGCATTTAAATATCATCCATCACTCTAACAGACTGCCGGTTTTGGTGTCATCTGCAAATTTACTAACATTGATATCTACATTGGCATCCAAATCATAAACAGCAGTGGACCCAGCACCGTCCCCTGCAGCACACCACTGTTCACAGGCCTCCAATGAGGAAAAATAACCCACCACAATTACCTTTTGACTTCCTCCTCCATGCCAATTTTGAATCCAAATTGACAAGCTCAACTTGAATTTCGTTCTATTTTCTCTTCTGTTCTCATTTATATTCTTCTATTTATACTTCCTTCAAAGTAGCAGCTGTTTTTAACAGACCTTTTGCCACCCTCTCACAACCTAGACCCACTATTCTGTGTCATTTAGTTCTCTTGGTTACCATCCTATTATAGATTTCTCCTTTTTTCTCCCCTGCAGTTTAAAAATCCTTGTTCTCTAACTTGGTTATGACAAAGGATCATCAATGCTTAGTATTACCAGTGTGCTGTTTCTGTTGCCTTCAAATAATTATCTGGGCTCTGTAAATATTTTAGGACTTGGAAAATTCAGTTTTGAGCACATAGAATATTCTTGCCATCAAAGTGAACGTTAGGTACATTATTAAGATGCTTTTCTATTACTCATCCAATGACAGACGGTAGCGCAGCGGTAGAGTTGCTGCTTTACAGCGAATGCAGCGCCGGAGACTCAGGTTCGATCCTGACTACGGGTGCTGCACTGTAAGGAGTTTGTACGTTCTCCCCGTGACCTGCGTGGGTTTTCTCCGAGATCTTCGGTTTCCTCCCACACTCCAAAGACGTACAGGTATGTAGGTTAATTGGCTGGGTAAATGTAAAAATTGTCCCTAGTGGGTGTAGGATAGTGTTAATGTGCGGGGATCGCTGGGCGGCACGGACTTGGAGGGCCGAAAAGGCCTGTTTCCGGCTGTATATATATGATATGATATGATATGACAGAGTTGTGTTCAGTTTGCACTTCCAATGACAGAGTTGTGCTCAGTTCAGTTAATTGTGAATTAACACATTAATTGAACGAGTACAGAATAATATTCTGGTTTTTTTTAAATTATTGCAAATATTACATTGTATCTTCCATATTCATTTTTCATATCTTGTGCCAGATATTTGCAATCATTTTAAGAAAAAACAGAATATTATTGTCTGTACTCGTTCTCACTGAGCAAACAGCTATCAATGGCCTGTTTCCTTTATCATCGTTACATTTTTGCACATCTTTCATTCATTTGTTCTATCTCTCTCTCTACATCACCGTCTATATCTCACGTTTCTCTTTCCCCTCACTCTCAGTCTGAAGAAGGGTCTCGACCCAAAACGTCACCTATTCCTTTTCTCTAGAGATGTTGCTTGTCCCGCTGAGTTACTCTGGCATTTTTGTCTCTATATTCACAATATTACTGGAAATTGGACTGTGTGCCAAAGTTTAATTCCCATTTAAGCATTAATGTCAGCATATGAAGCACTCAGAGAAAGTGTCCATATTACTGCCAATCATAGATGGAGGAAACAACAGCAACGGGGGGAAATCAAGAATTCTGAATGTTTACCTTATTCAGGTCACCAAGTCATAGAGGCAGTAAGATGGATACTTAGTTAATCTGAAAGTGGACTTTTATTTTGTGAAAGTAAGGCATTCCCTTACTCACACATTTTCTTGCCTATTCTCTCAGTTTTGTTTTATGGGAATTTGTTTCAACAATTGCTTACTTACAACTTAACACTTGTCTTTGTGATGTCGGTAACATGTGCACTTTCAGTGTTTCTGTGCATAATTGAAGCCTATAAGTATACAAGTAGCGAATCAATCCTCAAGATTCACTGCCCTCTGGATTGGGGGAAACAAAATCCTTTTCATCTCAATTCTGAAAGGCTTGATTGTGAGACTCAAAGTTCCGGAAAACGTCATCTCTGCATATGGTCTAAAGATTCCTTTATTTCAATAAAATCAGTTCTAATTCTTCTAAACTTTAGAGAATAAAAGTCAAGTCCAATTAATCTTTCCTCAAAGGGCACCCACCCTCCACCTAAACTCCATTCCAGATATAATTAACCTGCAAATGTTCCAAAATAAATCCTAGAAATTCACCTTATAATGGCAATGGTCCACTCCTATTACGGTATATGCTTCCTTGGAGAGAGACGTCAGTCTGTAGACAATATTCTACATGGAGTTTCCCCAAATTCCTAGATAATTGAAAAAAGATACTTTCCCCGCATATCTCACTTTAAAGCTCTGTCTGCAAGTATTTGGGGTTTTTTCCATCCTGGGAAAAAAATTTTTTTATAGATGCAGCATGGAAACAGACTGGAACGTTGGAGGTTGAGGGGAGAATTGATACAATTATGAGAGGCATAAATTATGAGAGAGTAGACAGTTGGAACCTTTTTCCCAGGGTGGAAAAGCCCAACATTAGAGGGCGTAACTGTAAGGTGAGAGGGGGAACATTTAATGGAGATGATTTTTTTACACAGAGAGTAGTGGGGGCCTGGGGCAGGGGTGGTGGTGGAGGCAGATTCGACAATAGTGTTTCCGAGGCTTGTAGGTAGGCACCTGAAGTGCAGGGACTAGATGGTTATGGATCATGCATAGACAAATGAGATCAGTTTAACCGCACCATTAGTGGCACAAACATTGTGGGCTGAAAAGCCGTTCCTGTGCTGTACTGTTTTATCCTCTATGAAATATGTGGAAGCGATATATGTTCATGTGTGGGGATCGCGCTGACCCGGTGGGCCGAAAGGGCCTGTTTCCACGCTGTATCTCTAAAGAGAGTGCAGAAGAGATTCACCAGAATATTGCTGGGAATTGAGGGCGATAATTATAAGGAGAGTTTGAGGTGTGACCTTGTAGAGGTTAATAAAATTGAGATAGGGTAGATATTCATTGTCTCCCCCCCCCCCCCCATAGTCAGGGAATTTAAAACTTGAGCTAAGGGTTTAAGATGAGAGGGAAAATATTTAAAAGGGATCTAAAGTGCAAGTTTTTCACACAGATGGTCGTGTGTGTGTGTGTATGTGCAACCACGTTTAGTTTAATTTATTATTGACATATGTACTGAGGTACAAAGAAAAGCTTTTGTATATGTGCTATCAAGTCAAAATAAATTACTATACATGGTTGCAATCAAGCACACAGTGCACAGATGAAGGATAAAGAAAGGTGCAACATTTGATGTTTCAATGATACATTATTCAATTATACTTTATTGTCGTGTGTACCTAGGTAGAGTGAAATACTTTGTTTTTCCACACAACCTGGTAAAATAATGTAGCAGACCTCACCAAGGCAGTACACAAGTGTCACCACGTTTTGGTGTGTACAAAAGTTGTAAAAGTTCCCCGAACAGTCCTATCTACTGCCTTCTGCCGCATGTGGTTCTTGGCGGCCCCCCTGCATTCCCGCTGGAATTAACCTTCATTCTCGGAACCTTCCCTCGCTCTCTCCAGCCACCCCTCCCCCCCCTCGCTATCTCCAGCGCCCTGCTCTCTCCGTCAACCCCGCCCCCCCCCCCCCCCCCCCCCCCACTGTCTCCAGCGGCTACAGAAATGGCCTCAAAGTCTGAAAATCCCAAGTACGAGAGTGAATTTACGATATGGTCATGGGTTTGGAACAAAAATCCAGGAAGAAATGAAGCAGGAACTGAGAAATACTGGCATCTGGGAAACCGAACATTCTCATATTGGGGATTGGGGCTTGAATCAGCAATGAGACATACAGAAGAGGTCTTGAATGGCCAGAATGCATCTAAATACCATAATAATTTACATGTCTTTGGATACATGGACTCCAAAAATTACAGATTATCTGTCTAGCAGCATTCTGACTTAACACAATTTCTCCCATAATTTTTTACATTTTCTGAGTAGTAATAATAATAGAATCTTTGTGGTGTTCATTAATGACTGGATAGTGTATTCCATCCGTTTAGTTAGGGGTAGAGTTGGTGAATTTGGATGAAATGATAAAATTATAGCAAGAGTATATGGAGTGATGTAGAACGATATGAGGACATAAAGCAACAGAAAGCAGCCATATCTGATTTGTGAAGAAATTAGCTTATGGACTCAGGAATGTAACTCTGCATGTGTAATTACAGTGAAACACAGACTAATGATATAATTTAATGCTGTAATCTAGGTGATATTGTCATTATTATGAATTCAAAGGCCCATGATTATAACTGACCGATAGATAATAGAGCGCATGTCAGTCTCAACAGCCAACACATCATTTATTCCAGATGCACCTGAAGTAACAATGATGGGGTATGATGGGAACTGGTTTGTTGGAAGACAAAATGTGCAACTGAAATGTAAAGCTGACGCAAACCCATCTCCATCTGCATACGTCTGGAGCAGGTATGTATGATTAATTTTAACATTGAAATCAAAGATTGGATACAGAACTAACTGAACAAGCAATTGCAATTTATATCTAACGTGTGCCCTGTGGCTGGCTTATGGGTAACAGTGGTGAGTGAGTTACTTTGGCATACGATGCAAAACGATAATACTTTATTCATCCCCAGAGGGAAATTGGGCATATACAGGTAGTTCTGCTATAACACATGTTTCATGCAACATGAATTGAATATAATGCAAGTGATGATTTAATGAACACCCTTTACATTAAAATGGAGAAACAATAAACTGCTTATGCTGGAATTTTGAGCAAAGAAAAAAAATTGCTGAACTCAGCCGGCATATGCAGAGGGAATGGATGGGGGACATTTTGGCTTGGGACTCGTTTATTTGATTAAAACACAACATTGTTTGGGAATTAGAGAACTACTTAAAAGTTACTTTGGAAATTGACATGTAGAAAAATATCTATCTTAGATTTAAACAATGCAAGGGAAGATACTTATTTCCAATAATCATACACCATTGTTTCTTAAGAACATAGCTGCTAGTTTCACCAAGGGTGATCATAGAAATTGACAAGCAATTGCTTCTAATAACACTAGTGCAACAATACTCGATTAAGCAATGTAAGATAAGGGCTTTAGTATTTTTACCTTGCAGTAACAAAAGTAATCCTACTGTTTTTTAAAAGACCTTTGGTTCTGATAATCCTGCAGGTGAAATAACTGAAGGTTGAGTTTCTAATTCCCCTTTACCCATGGGCACTATTGTCTTTGCAACATGATTTTCTGTAAAACGAGGTTTCTTAGGGACACTGCAATTGAAGAACTACCTGTGTTCCCCGTGTTGTGATGAAAGACCATTGCATTTAAATATCCCTTTTTGTATCTCCATGTAGCTGCCTGATTTTCTTAGTGTTTCTGTTTTGATTTTTTAATCAGAATTCTAATATCTGCATTTTACTTTTGTATCTTTTTTATTCCACTTTCAGTTTTGAGGAAGATGTTTATTTCTCGCCACTCTTTGGTATTGTTACAATCTGCGATTCATAAGCAGACAACTAAATGGAACAGTTATTACTTCATGTAGAAAAGAACCAAGTAGTAAAAGTAAACGTACACATATTATTGATGTCAAATATAAAGCTTGAGGTGTAAACTACATTACATTAAAAGATTAAAAGGTTTTAGTACTCCAAGCATGGCAAACGTTTTTTTGACATTAGGTGCATATTTTGGAGACACAAGCACATGCTGGAATCTGGAGCAAAAAAACAAACTGCTCGAGGAACTCGGCAGCTCAAGCAGCATATGTGGAGGCAAAGGGATAGTCAGTGTAGACACAATGCTGGAGTAACTCAGCGGGTCAGGCAGCATCTCTGGAGAGAAGGAATGGCTGACGTCAGGGGTCGAGATCCTTCCTCGGATATTATGGGAAGAAAATTGCTGGGGCTGCGGCAGAAATATTTGTATCGCGATGAAACTAGAAACCAAGAGAGTTGGACCTTTATTTAAGAAGGGCCGCAACAACAAGCCAATGAACTACAGGCCAGGCAACATGACATCAGTAGTGGATACGTTACTGGAGGGGCTTCGGAGGGGCAGGAACTACCAACATTTGGATAGACAAGGGCAGATCAGGGACAGGCTTTGTGTAGGCTTTGTGTGTGGGAAATCGTGTCTCACAAATTTGACAGTTTTTTTTGAAGAGGTCACTAGTGGGATTGAAGAGCATGGCAGTGATTGTTATCTACATGGACATTAGCAAAGCTTTTGTCAAGGTCCCGTATGGTAGACTGATCTGGAAGATTGGAATATACAGCACAGGAACAGGCCATTTATTTAAGAACTGCAAGGTTTTTGCCAAGTCTGTGCCAAAAATGATGTTGTTAATCTCCTTCTCAAACACATGATCCATTCCCCTCCATTTCCTGCATCTTTTTTTTTTAGACTTAGAGATACAGCGCGGAAACAGGCCCTTCGGCCCACCGGGTCCGCGCCACCCAGCGATCCCCGCACCTTAACACTATCCTACACCCACTAGGGACAATTTTTACATTTGCCCAGCCAATTAACCTACAAACCTGTACGTCTTTGGAGTGTGGGAGGAAACCGAAGATCTCGGAGAAAACCCACGCAGGTCACGGGGAGAACGTACAAACTCCGTACAGTACAGCACCCGTAGTCAGGATTGAACCTGAGTCTCCGGCGCTGCATTCGCTGTAAGGCAGCAACTCTACCGCTGCACCACCGTGCCGCCCTATTCATGTGCCTGTCTAAAAGCCTCCTAAACCCCACTATTGCATCTGCTTCCAGCACCCCCTCTGGCAGCGAGTTCCAGGCGGCCACACCTCCTGTGTATTAAAATCTCCGGAAGTTATTTTCATCTGTATTATGCTCACCCATTATTTTTGTGCACAACATCTTTCCTATTACAGGGTGCCCAAAACTGAACCCAATACTCTAAATGTGACCTCACCAACGTCTTATACAACTGGAACATGATCTACCAACTTCTGTACTCAATGTTCTGACTGATGTAGGCCAATGTAGGATCACTGAATTCACAATCATTTGCCGAGTCCAGTAGTAGCGTTTTAAGACTTTTATTCAAGCACAACGTTATAAGGCATCAGAGCATTGGATTAAAATATCTGCAGACCTTAAATAAAAACTGAACATATCATAACTAACAAAACAAAGAAACTATGGATCTGTAACTAAAGGACTGAAGACTGTCTAAAGACAACGGGCTAACACTCATAAGAACAGATACAGATACACTGCTGAAAACCAAGCTTCCTTATCTATATATAAGGTGATTGATGCCCTTTGAATGCGGCCATCCAGGATGAAAGCCACATCGGTTAAATTGCTGTGCAGCTGGTTGACACCTTTCTGTACTTCACAAAGACACAGCTTTTGTCGCCCTCTGTCTGATCAGAAACGGCAATCCTGGGAGTCTCGCACCGTGTAAATGTGTAACCTCCCACTGCCAATGTGCCAAAAACCTTCTTGACTACCCTATCTACCTGTGATGCCACTTTCAACGAACTATGTACTATACTCCTAGATCCCTCTGCTCTGCAACACTCCACAAAGCCCTTCCCATCACGGTCCTGCCCTGGTCTTCCTAAAACCTCTCATTCCTCGGTGTTAAATTCCATCAACCATTCCTCGGCCCACCTGCCCAACTGATCAAAATCCTGCTGCAAGTTTTGGCAACCATCTTCACTATCTACAATACCATCCACTTTTGTCATCTGCAAACTTGCTAAACAGTCTGACCGTGGGAGAAGACGGCAGGAGAAGAGAAAAGACATTCTGGCCTTCCATCACAGTGAGGAGGTGACTGGAGGAGACTCACTGTGATGGATGTTTCTTTTGTTTGGTGTTGGTTTATGATTGTATGTGTTATTGCATTTTTTTATTGCTTATTTTTATTGGTCTTATTGTTGGACTGTGGGTAATCTTTCATTTCACTGCACATTTATGTGTATGTGACAAATAAATTGACTATTGACTGTTGATGCCATGAATGTTCACACCCAAATCATTGATATGGATGACAAACAGCAATGGGCCCAACACCAAACTCTGAGGCACACCACTAGTCACAGGCCTCCAGACTAAGAAACAACCTTCCACCATCACCTTCTGCAGCCTTCCATGAAGCCATTTTCTATCCATCCTGCTATCTCTCCTTGAATCCCAAGGGATCCAACCTTCCAGAGCAGACCACCTTCCAGAGCAGAACACCTTGTTGAATGCCTTAATGAAATCCATGTATACAATGTTTTCAGCTCTGCCTTCATCAATTGTTTTTGTTTATTCTTTTGTTTAAAAGAAAAGTGACATGACTCCCACATACAAAACCATGTTGACTATCCCTAATCAGCCACATGTATATCGTCTCCCTCAGAATACTCTCCAGTAACTTTCTGACGTCAGATGTTAAGCTCACTGGTCTGCAGTTCCCAGCATTTTCCCTGCAGCCCTTCTGGAACAGAGACATAACATTTGCCACCCTCGAGTCTTCTGGCACCTCGCCTGTATGTAATGACGACTCATAAAATCTCAGCCAGGGCTCCTGCAATTTCCTCTCTAGTTTCCCACAGATGTGCCTACATCAACTCCCCATTTACACTCATCCTACATTAATCTTTTTTTCTATATTATTACAATATTCTCTTCGTGCTCTTCCCAGATTCTACCACTCCCCTATATTTGTTGGGGCAATTTAGAACAGTCAATTTTTGGGATGTGGGAGGAAATTGGATTACTCAAAGGATCACCCACATAGTAATAGGGAAAACATGCAAATCACACAGGCAGCCGGAATAGACAATAGACAATAGGTGCAGGAGGAGGCCGTTCGAGCCAGCATCACCATTCAATGTGATCATGGCTGATCATTCTCAATCAGTACCCCGTTCCTGCCTTCTCCCCATACCCCCTGACTCCGCTATCCTTAAGAGCTCTATCTAGCTCTCTCTTGAATGCATTCAGAGAATTGGCCTCCACTGCCTTCTGAGGCAGTGAATTCCACAGATTCACAACTCTCTGACTGAAAAAGGTTTTTCCTCATCTCCGTTCTAAATGGCCTACCCCTTATTCTTAAACTGTGGCCCCTGGTTCTGGACTCCCCCAACATTGGGAACACGTTTCCTGCCTCTAACGTGTCCAACCCCTTAATAATAATCTTATTGAAGTGGGGATTGAATCTCTGGTGGTCTAATGCTATAAAACAACAGCTCCCCTGTTGTATCCTACAAATGATTTGATGGTCATTTGTACGGCCATGTACCTTTTTGGCCGAAGATTTTCTTTTTACCAGTAACTGGACAACAAAAATATTTAAATTGTTTTAAAGTTCTGCACATTATATAACATTATTCAAGTATTTAAAAAATATATTATTTCTTCTAAACATATTCAACTTTTCTTATTACAGGTTTATTTGTGTGGCTCTTTGCCTGTTTCTAATTTGATGTTCATGTCTTGCTGCGTCAGTTTAGAATCATTTGCAGATTTAGGGTAAAAAAGGGGCAGGAGATAGATCTGGCAGATAATATTAAGGAGTGGCTAGAGAATGAATAGGGCCCATAGAAACATAGAAAATAGGTGCAGAAGTAGGCCATTCAGCCCTTTGAGCCTGCACCGCCATTCAATATGATCATGGCTGATCATCCAACTCAGTATCCTGTACCTGCCTTCTCTCCATACCCCCTGATCCCTTTACCCACAAGGGCCACATCTAACTCCCTCTTAAAAATAGCCAATGAACTGGCCTCAACTACCCTTAGAAACTAAAGCGGTCGTCTCTGGAGCCGCAGGAGATGGGCAAGGTCCTTAATGTGTATTTCTCCTCTGTGTTTACAGTGAAGAAATATGTGAAGACTGGGGAACTTGATAAAGTTAGTAGAGGTTTCTTGAGCGCCATCAGTGATACAGTCGAGGATGTACTGAATGTTTGAAGGTGTATGAAGGTCGATAAATCTCCCAGGCCTGATCAGATATATCCGAGAACACTGTGGGAAGCTAGAGGAGTAATTCTCGCACCCTGGCTGAGATATACGAATCATCATAAGAAATGGGTGAGGTGCCGGAATACTGGAGGGTGGCTAATGTACCTCTAAGAAGGGCTGCAAGGCAAAGTTTGGGAACGGTAGATCAGTGAGCCTAACATCTGTGGTAGGCAAGTTACTGGAAAGTATTCTGAGCGATAAGATATACATCAGATATACAAGATGGTAACTAAGGAACGTGTAGATTTCCTCAGGGACCAATGTGGTCATGCATTTGTGGAGACGGGGAGGGGTCCTAAATGAATAATCTCGTTAACCAGGGTGAAGGATGTAGAGGTCCCTTTATTCAAAAAGGGCAGTCGGGAAGAGGCTTACATCAGCATTAGGGACAATTATTGGAGAAGATTCTGAGGGATGGGATTTATGTTCATTGTGGAAAGGCAGGCAGTCGGCGTGGATTTGTGCATGAGAAATTACGTCTCATAAATCAGACTTTTGTGGATGTATCTTAAGAAAATTGATGAATGTGGTGCACATGGTTTTTAGTAAGGCTTCTGACAATGTACTGAAGGATAGCTAGGTCCAAAATGTTGAAACACATAGGATGTGAGGTGTGTTTGCAAACTGGATCCAAAATTGGTTTGTTGATTGGAGGCAGTGGATAATGGTAGAAGGTTATTTTTCTGACCAGAAGTGTGTACCAAGTCGTATACCGTAGAGATCGGTGCTGGGAGCTTTTGTAGTTTGTAACATATTAAATGACTTGGGTGATATGCTGGCGATTAGTAAGCTTGCAGATGACATGAAAATTGATGGAAAATTTGGCCTAGAAGTGGCAGATTAAAGTTAACGTAGAGAAGCGTGAGGTAAAGCACTTTGCACAGTCAAATTTTCTTAACATAGTAAACAGTCTTAGCATTGAGATGAGAATAAATCAGATGATTGTAGATTTTTTGACATTCATAGCACAGAGAGAAATATATGCTGTTATTGCAGATATTCAAGGGGGAATTTAGTTGCTCTTTGAACACTAAAGAAGTCCCAATGTGTTTGGTGGGGACTATTGATTTTAGTTGGAGGATCGACTCGAATCTTCAAAACTTCAAATTGGCTTTTACCATTTTCTTAGGTTCCCAACCCAATATGAATGGTTGGTTCTGAAAACGAAACTCCATACAACTTTTTTTTTTAAATCCTTGATTAAGATCGTAGGTGAGGTTTAATTTTCAATGTTACTGACCAAGTGAGAATGAATGGCTGGAATAGGTGAGGAATGGTGGTGAGCATTTTGAACTGAGTCACGAGAAAATACCTGATATTGTGCAAGTAAATAACTGTGACATAAATAGAAATAATGAGGTTAGAATCTCAAATTTGTAGAGTAATTCAAAAACAGACCCTTTGGTACACCGTGTTAATACAGCAATTGCCCATCTATAATAAATCCCGTGTACCAGCACCTTGCCCACAGTCAACTATGCCTTGACAGTTCGAGTGTTTAACTAGATGATAGTTGTCGGCTGTGAGACTACCTGCATTCACCACCTACTCGGCCGTGCGTTCCAGATCCTGACCTCATCCTGATCAAACAACAAAAATAAGCAACAGTGTGCACTTCTTGCAGAAAGTTAGCAACAGTGTGCGTTTCTTGCAGAAAACAGTCTGAAGAAGGTTCTTGACCCAAAACGTCACCTATTCCTTTTCTCCAGAGAATCTGTCTGACCCGCTGAGTTACTCCAGTTTTTTGTCTTTCTTCAAACAAAAATGTTCTTCCTTTAACCTCTTATCCCAATCTTATGGGAAGAAAATTCTCATGACCTACTCAATCAAAGCTTATACTTAGTTTGGATATGTCTATCAGCTCCTCCCTCAACTTCCTTTGCTTCAAGCAAAACAAACTCAGCCTAGCCAGCTCTCCTCACAACTGAAAGGTAATGTCTTGAAATCTCTTCTGCAGCTTCTCCAGTGCCAGTCAGAAATAACTGCTGCAGTCTATTTTTGCCAGGCCATTTTGTCTGTGGAAGGGTCCTGACCCGAAATGTCACCTTTTCGTTTTTTCCTAGAGACACTGCCTGACCTGCTGAGTTATTCCAGCATTTCGTGTCTATTTTTGCCAGGGTTTGTATTGTATTGAAATTGCCCTTCCCCCCAATTCAGTTCCTAAATCTATGAACAACCTTATCTCTTTTAATAACTACCTTGAAACATAAGAGTTATGGTAAACAACCCCAAAATGGCCATCAAAAAACACTTCAATATCTTGCCTACGTTCCTGAACATTAGGGCCAATACTGCTACTTTTGTAGTATGGCTAAAATATATACTGGCTCAACAGGTTCTCCTGGATACACTTCAGAGTCATAGGGAGGGAAGGCACGGAAACATGCCATTGGAGCCACTGTGACTATGCTGACCATGAAGCACCTATTGAAGATAATCCTACATTAATCCTTTAGTTATTCAATCTCCAGTTCAGGTGCAAGCCTTCCCGCTTGTGTGGGTCACCTCTGCCCCAGATGATTTCAAATGGTCCAAAAATCTGAAGCCCTGTACCCTTGTTTTTGACTCCCCTACTCGGGGCAAGAGATGTTAGTAGAGGGGAAGTGATTGGGTTCATGTTGGAGAACCAAAGAGCCCTGAGACCTTCGTGCTGAGGAATGGAGTGAATAGATGTCTATGGGAAAGATGAGAGACTGGGCCTCATAAATATATCCAATGCGGTTTTGCTCTTTTCTGAAACATGTTGATGGAAGATCTGCAGCTTTAATAGTTTAATATAAAGTACATTTGCAATATCAATTATTGTCTTTTTAATTAACTAGATTGGAAAAAGAGCTACAAGAGGATTTGCAGATTGAAAATGATACTCTAACTTTCAGCAGACCACTCAACCACAACGATTCTGGTATTTATATTTGTGAGGTAGTGAACATTCATGGACATAGAAAAAAACAAACAGTTGTACTGATAAAAGGTATGTTTTTTTTAAATATAGCTCTCCAACTTGATCAAATTGTTTATTCGTGTTAACATCGTAAACAAAATTTAATTTGTAAGTTTATCGAGAAATTGTTATGTGTGAAAGTACAATTCGTGTTTCATTCTTTTACGATTGAGGAAGCCAAATAATTTAAAGCAAAGGCTTTCAAAAAGATTGTTTTCAAATTCAAGTTACACATTTTAATAAAATGTTGAGATATGGCCTCTTGCTTTACTGCGAGAATATTTAGTTTATGAAATGCAAGTTGAGTCAAAGTAAAGCACATTGAATTAAGTAGAGTCATATGCTGCAAAGATTACACAGACTGCACTTTCTGTACTTCCTGGGCGACCACAGATGGCGTTGCAAGTGGCGAGCGCTTTTTCCAGTCATGTCCCTCGGTTGTGAAAGAATCAACTGCTCTCAATCTTGTCTCCTAACTGTTTCGCAAAGACAATATAGTAAAACCACGTTTTAACGACCTGTAACAGATGTCGAATATAGTGGACGGACCTGCCCCGACTCACAAGGTGCACCAGCGAGCCCTCCTTCACCCACTGAAAGTACACAAAGTGCTGGAGTAATTCAGTGGGTCAGGATCTCTGGAGAACTCGGATAGGTGACATTGGGACCCTTCCTCAGACGGATTCAGTCGGCTGAGTTACTCCAGCACTTTGTGTCGTTTCACTTTTAAACTAGGCAGTGATGCCGCTGGTCTGCACCAGCAGGGTCTTTCTTCGCCGGTTCACACGGCTGTTGTAGCGGCTCACGTTGTACCTCTTCAGAGTGCCCCCTCAGTCACCGTGGGGCTCCCTGGGGTATGTCAGTGACTCCGGGAGGAAAAGGGGAGGGGGCGGTGGGAGGGGTTGGACGGATGAGGGGGTGCGGGTGGGGGGAGGAGGAGGGGGGCGATGACCCGAAGGTTGGAAGCCGGGGCTTCCCCCTTCTCCCCCTCCCCCGTCGTCACCAGGTGAGAGGGGAGGGAACCCTACAGTGACAGAGTTGGATCTCTGAAGAGCTACAAAGTGAGCCGCTACAACAGCCGGGTGAACCGGTGAAGAAAGACCCGCTGGTGCATTTGCGCCCAGTTTAAAAGCGAAACGACACAAAGTGCTGGAGTAACTCAGCCAACTGAATCAGTCTGAGAAAGAGTCCCAAAGTCACCTATCTGTGTTCTCCAGGTATCCTGACCTGCAAAATTACTCTAGCACCTTGTGTCCTTTCCGTGGGTGAAGAAGGGCTCGCTGGTGCACCTAAGAAGCTGGGGCTCGGTGGCCCAAGAGATGGTGTGAGCAGGGCATTCCATTCACGTACCGTTTACATTTTAAATTTGCTTTATTTTGGTTTCTGCCATTCTGTGGTGCTTTGGATTCACTGGAAGTGTGTAATTAGTGGGCCAGGAGTGTAATGTTGTTTCATTATCACGTGACCTCTGTTGGTCCAGAAAAACGGATAATCCAAAAAGGCTGGAACAGAGGGTGCTGGAAAACCGGTGTTCAGCCTGTAAACTTTGTATATTCTGATCTGACAGTGAACGTCTGCTTCGGTTTATATTCAGAACATTTTTTATTTGTTCATGGGATGTGAACTTTGCTCTTAATCACGGCATCTATTATCCATTCCTAATTGAACTTTGGAGACAACTTCAAATTCAATCATGTTGGAATCTGGAGTCATTTGTAGGCAAACAAGGAAAGAATTGCACATTTTAACCCTGAAGCCTCTAGCTTTAGGATCCTCTCCCCCCCGGGAACAAGGGGTCCATAATTATGAACGGTACTTCAAGTGCAGCCTTGCAAATACCCAAATAACTGTCAGTATTTCCCTATTTCTAACCTCGAGTCATCTTGCAGTGTACGGCACCATCCCATTTGCCTTCATGACCACTTGATTCATGGAGAAGACCAATTAGATCCCCCTGTACTCCCCTCACTTGCAGTCTCTATAGTGAGACTGTACTCCACATACAGTTTTGGTCTCCTTGCATAACAGAAGATGTACTTGCCATAGAGTGAATGCAACAAAAGTTCACTAGATTGGTTCCGGGGATAATGGATTTGGCAGATGAGAAGAGATTGAGTCATTTAGACAGATGCATGGATAGGATAGGTTTAGAGGTATATGGGCCAGACACAGGCAGGTGGGACTAGTGTAGATGGGCATGAAAGTCTGAACATGAAAGGAAATGTCACTGAAATTTACAAAGGTTTTCGTGTTTCTCAATCTAAGTGCAAGGAAGATGCTCTCTGACTGAGGAATCTAGGACCGGGGGCACAATTTGAGAAAATAAGATTAGACATATAGGATTTAGATGAGAATATTTTTCACTGTGGAAGACCTGTCATTGTGGAAACAAGGAATTGAGGACGCTGGTTTGCAAAAGAAGGCACAGTGTTTGAGTAACATCTCAGAAGTGTATGGATAGGCAACCATTTGAGTCGGGACCCTTCTTCAGACTGATTATTCAGTCATTCTGATGCCCTGTTGTTGGATCTGTTCAAAACTGATGAATAGATTTCGGGATGTTAAGGGAATCGAGTATTATGAGGATGGTGCAGGAATGTAGGGTAAATAAAAAAAATCCCATTCTAACCTGTCAAACGCCTTTTCAGCATCTAAAGCAACTGCTACACTCAATTCCTTTCTTTTCTGTGCTAAATGTAAAATACTTATAAATCTTGCTACATTATCAGATAATCTTTTTTTGACAAATCCAGTCCTCTTTAACCAGCTTGGGTAAAAATGCTGCCAATCTCCTTGCCAAAAGCTTAGTAACTATTTTATAATCTGCATTCAACAATGATATTGGTAAGAGTTATAGAACAGAAGATTTGGCACAGTGGCTACCTTACAGCGCTTGCAGCACCAGAGACCCGGGTTCAATCCCGACCTCGTGTGCTGTCTGTACAGAGTTTGTACGTTCACCCTGTGACCTGCCTGGGTTTTCTCAGAGATCTTCGGTTTCCTCCCACGCTCCAAAGACGTACAGATTTGTAGGTTAATTGGCTTGGTAGAAGTGTAAAATTGTCCCTAGTGCGTGTGTGGTAGTGTTGATGTGCGGGGTGCGTTGGTTGGTGCGGACTCGGTGGGCCGAAGGGCCTGTTTCCGTGTTGAATCTCTAAACTGAACTAAAATTACAGCACAGGAACGAGCCCTTCGGCCCTGAATTTTGTGCTGAACATGATGCAAGCTGAAGTGACATCATCTGCCTGTATGTGATCCATATCCCTCTATTTCCCTGCATTTCCATGTCTATCTGTTTAAGGCCATTTTAACAGCACTATCGCATCTGCCTCCACCACCACCATTCCTGCCCCCGTATACTGTAAATGAGAGAAATTTAATGGACAATAAACAATAGACAATAGGTGCAGGAGTAGGCCATTCGGCCCTTTGAGCCAGCACCGCCATTCAATGTGATCATGGCTGATCATTCTCAATCAGTACCCCGTTCCTGCTTTCTCCCCATACCCCCGGACTCCGCTATCCTTAAGAGCTCTATCTAGCTCTCTCTTGAATGTATTCAGAGAATTGGCCTCCACTGCCCTCTGAGGCAGAGAATTCCACAGATTCACAACTCTCTGACTGAAAAAGTTTTTCCTCATCTCTGTTCTAAATGGCCTACCCCTTATTCTTAAACTGTGGCCCCTGGTACTGGACTCCCCCAACATTGGGAACATGTTTCCTGCCTCTAACGTGTACAACCCCTTAATAATCTTATATGTTTCGATAAGATCCCCTCTCATCCTTCTAAATTCCAGTGTATACAAGCCTAGTCGCTCCAGTCTTTCAACATATGTCAGTCCCGACATTCCAGGAATTAACCTAGTAAATCTACGCTGCACGACCTCAATAGCAAGAATATCCTTCCTCAAATTTGGAGACCAAAACTGCACACAGTACTCCAGGTACGGTCTCACTAGGGCCCTGGAGATGTGTAGGGTCATTTTTTTTAATATACAGAGGGTTGTCCTCTGTATATAACCCTTTCTACATGTGTTGCCCCTTGTTGATCTTGGTGCTGGAGTGAAGATAATACATAAAACATAGTGTTTGTGCTGAACATTGAAGGCAAGTTAAACTGATCTGCCTGTACATTGATCCATACCCCACCATTCCTTGCACTTCCATGTCATAGAGTGATACAGTGTGGAAACAGGCCCTTTGGCCCAACTTGCCCACACCGACCAACATGTCCCATCTACACTAGTCCCATCTGCCTGTGTCTGGCCCATATCCCTCTAAACCTATCCTATCCATGGATCTGTCTAAATGATTCTTAAACGATACGAAAGTATCTGCCTCAACTACCTCCTCCGGCAGCTCATTTTCTATACCTGCCACCCTTTGTGTAAAAACGTTTTCCCTTAGGTTCCTAGTAAATCTTTTCCCCTCTCACCTTAAACCTATTTCCTCTGGTTTGCTATTCCCCTACTTTGGACAAAAGACTGCATTTTCCCGATCTATTGATCTCATGATTTTGTACAGCTCTATAAGATCTCCCGTCATTCTGCTATACACCAAGGAATAAAGTCCCAGCTTGCTCAACCTCTCCCTATAGCTCAGGCCCTCGAGTCCTGGCAACTTGTTAGAACGTGTGTCAAGCGTTATGGGGAGAAGCAGGGAAAATGGGATTAAGAAGCAGAGATCAGCCATGATTGAATGGCGGAGTGACTCGATGGGCTGAATGGCCTAATTCTACTCTTACTAGTGAACATCCTCGTAATGGGGAATCAAGAACCAGAGGACAGCAGGTGAGGGAGAAAGATTTAGCAGGAACCCGAGGGGCAACTTTTTTACACAAAGTGCGGTAGGTATATGGAACAAGTTGCCGGAGGAGGTAGTTGAGGCAGGTACTATCACAGCGTTTAAAAAACGTTTGGACAGTTGCATGCTTAGCATAGGTTTAGAGGGATATCAGCCAAGCGCAGGCAGGTGGGGCTAGTTTAGATGCGGCATGTAGGTTGGTATGGGCAAGTTGGGCCAAAGGGCCTGTTTCCGTACTGTATGACTATGACAGTATCCAAGCAGCTAGCTCTCCCTAGATGCCCTAGTTCCTTGAAGGTGGAGTCACAGGTAGATTCGGTGGTCAAAAAGGCTTTTGGCACATTGGCCTTCATCAGCCAGGGTATTGAGTATCGAAGTTGGGAGCACATGTTGCAGTTGTATAAGACGTTGGTGAGGCCGCGTTTAGAGTATTGTGTTCTGTTCTGGGCACCATGTTATCGGAAAGATGTTGTCATTGGAAAGGGTGCATTGAAGATTTACAAGGATGTTGGCAAGACTCGAGGGTCTGAGCTATAGGGAGAGGTTGGGAAGGCTGAGACTCTATTCCCTGGAGCACAGGAGGATGAGGGGTGATCTTATAGAGGTGTATAAAATCATGACAGAAATAGACGCACAGAGTCTCTTGACTAGAGTCGGGGAATCGAGAACCAGAAGGCTTAGGTTTAAGGTGAAGCTAACGTTTTCATACAAAGGGTGGTTGGTGTATGGAACGAGCTACCGGAGGAGGTAGTTGAGATACACTGTCGCAATGTTTAGGAAGCAATTAGACAGGTACATGAATAGGACAGGTTCAGAAGGTTATGGGCCAAACACAGGCAAGTGGGACTAGTATAGATAGGAAATGTTGGTTGGTGTGGGCAAGTTGGGCTGAAGGGCCTGTTTCCACACTGTATGACTCTAGGACTCTATGCCGTGCGACCTAACCTTCCAGAGCAACCTACCTTTTCAAAGGCCTTGCTGAAGTTCATACAGCCAACATGTACATTCTTGCTCATCATCCTTCTTGTTACCACTTCAAGAAAGTCAATCAAAAGCGTGAGGTACGATCCTCCACATACAAAACCATGTTAGCTATCCCAGATCAGCCTCTCTCTCTCCAAATGCATATATATCTTGCCCATAGAATCCTCTCCAATAACTTACCACAGATGTTCAGCCCACTGGTCTATAGTTCCCAGCCTTTTCCTTGTAGCTCTTAATTAGAAGCACAGCATTAGCCACCCTCCATCATCTGGCATCTCATCCATGCCTCCACCCTGATTTATATATTTCTGTTCTCTTATAATCCACATCAAACGATAACAGGGGTCAATTTTTGCATATCGTATTACATTATCTTCTCAGCCCTGAACTGTTGCATCAAACAGTTTGAGAATTCATTGGAAAGCTCAATGTTTTTCGAACAAACATTTTGAACAATCCAGTTCTCCAGTGTCTTTGTAAAACTTGCACTGAATGATGGAGAGACAAGCGACTGTAGGTGCTGGAATTTTGAGCAACTCGGTTCTGACCCAAAGTGCCATCTGTCCATTTCCCTCCACTGATGTTGTCTGACCCACTGAGTCCTCTTGCAGTTTGTTTCTTGCCATGAATTATGTAGTTTGCTTTTTCAGATATTGCTGCTGACCAAATATATATTTAAAAAATCACTGCAACTGTTCTATAATTCCCTTATCAAGATTTTTAAGTCTTTTTTAAAATGTGCTTGCAATCTCAAATGTTAAACAAGCAGAACTCGTCTAAACTCTGGTGGTTTGCGATTTTAAACAACTAATGAGGTACAAGATTATTAAGGGGTTGGACACGTTAGAGGCAGGAAACATGTTCCCAATGTTGGGGGAGTCCAGAACAAGGGGCCACAGTTTAAGAATAAGGGGTAGGCCATTTAGAACTGAGATGAGGAAAAACTTTTTCAGTCAGAGAGTTGTGAATCTGTGGAATTCTCTGCCTCAGAAGGCAGTGGAGGCCAATTCTCTGAATGCATTCAAGAGAGAGCTGGATAGAGCTCTTAAGGATAGCGGAATCAGGGGGTATGGGGAGAAGGCAGGAACGGGGTACTGATTGAGAATGATCAGCCATGATCACATTGAATGGTGATGCTGGCTCGAAGGGCCGAATGGCCTCCTCCTGCACCTATTGTCTATTGTCTATAATGAAAGAAGGAGGATAAGAAACACGCCATGTTTTTATTGCTGTTCTAATTGCATTCATCCTTTCTCCACTGACAATTAGATCCTCCGACTACTACGCCATTGTGTACAACAGCACCTCAAATGCATTCATTGTCAAGCCTAACAAGTTTGGACGGCTTGACACCAAAGATTCAGATTCCTCCTTCAACTCTGGCATCTGTGAAGAGTGATAGCTTGGGAACAATGATTGGAGGTGTGGTTGGCGGTGCACTTCTTCTCATGCTTGTCGTCGTCATCATTATAATGTTTTACTTGAGACACCGGCGTACTTTCCGAGGGGACTACTATACAAAGCAGTATGCTGGAACTGCAAACCCAGAGAAGGACTCACAGATGAATGTCATACAACATCAAATTGATCCATACACTGATTATGAGAAAATTGAACGGAAGCTCACACCAAATAATATGTTTCAGGATTATCCTGCTGCCGATCAGAAAAGTGAATGGCAGAATGAGGACAATATAAAAAACAGGCACACTGAAGGTGTGGAAATACCCATTGACTACTATGAAGATCAAAAAATTCCCAATGCATCTCACTATGATTACTATGATGAAAATGAAGACGACCTTGTTTCACATTTAGATGGTTCAATAATTTCCCGCAGGGAATGGTATGTGTAGTGGTAATTGACACGTTTTATTGAAGTAGAAGGACTTATTTCAATTGAGTATTCTAGGTTTCCATTTCTTATGTGTGTATTTTTCACGATATTTTGATAGTATTCCTGTTTTCCTAAAGGAGAACAAAATGTTCTTTTCATCATGAAAATGGGAATATGATTTTGTACTAGATTTACATCCCGAGTAAGGTAAAAATCGTTTAACTTCACAATTCTGTGGTGGGGTTGGGTTGGGGGAGAATACAAAATGTCCAAAATTTTGAGGCCTTAATACTGTGCTGTAAAGATATTGTAATTGTTTGCAGTTCTGTCATTTCCCAGGTGAGGCTTTGGAAGAAAAGAAACAGTTACTGACTTTCTGTTGACTACTGATTTTTCACTACTACTTCCAAATGAGATCGCAATGAACCCAAATAAAATTTGCAATATTTAGTGTGCGTAATAAATTATATTCACATGTAATTGATTGAATAAGAAGCTGCTTTGGTGAGATCAAGGTGACTGTGGAAGTGTTATTTGTGGTCAGATTTTTCACTTTAAGTCTTAAATGTTTACATTGTCCCCTTTTCCAACATATAGATTGCATTCGTGAGGAAATGCTAGTTTGTTTTCTTGCCTGTACATTGAAGACTACTAATTTTACATTGTCTCAAGAACATGTTGTAATGTTTCTAGGTTGCCAGCTCTCCAACTATATTCTTTGGTTGCCATTCTAGGCTGTGTTTCAGATCTAGTTCCTTTGTAAAGTAATATTTAAGTTTGAGCAATGACAATAATTAACTGAGGCCACAATACATAAAAATATACTGTTGTGTAACCTATATCTCTTGAAACTTAAAGGTGAATTTGTGGTTGAAAGAGCTTCTATGTACAGTCATGAGAGATTTTCCCTTTTTCATTGGAACCACTTATGTTCTGAAGTGCTGATCATCACTGGTTTATGGATGCTGACACATTTGTGGAGATCATCACCATGTGTGAACAGAAAACTGCTTGCAAATGGGTCGTGTATAGCTCCAACTGGGCAAAAATCCTTTGATCATTGTGTTGATGTATATAAATACTGAAGAGATTTAATGTACAGTACTTTTTGTACCTTATCTGTTTTATAAAGTTAATGCCTTGTTGATTTGATGTGCTGTTTGCTAAATACACATTTTGCTGGAAAAAACAGAATTCTTCATTTTAACTTCATCATAATCATAATCATACTTTATTAACCAAGTAGGTTTTCCAACACACGAGGAATTTGTTTTGCCATCCAGTCATACCAACAAAAAGCAACAGAACTACACAAAATACATTTTAACATAAGCATCTACCACATTGACTCTTCCATATTCCTCACTGTGATGGAAGGTGAAAAAAAGTTCAATCTCTTCCCTTCTTTGTTCTCCCACGGTCTTTGATGGGACGATCTTGACTCCCGTAGTCGGCGGCGTTTGGGCCCTCCGCATCGGGGCGATCAAGCTCCTGCATCGGGAGGGGGTGAGGGTGGGATCTCAGCCCCTCCGCGCTGGCCGATTGGACCCGGGTCGGGGCTAGTCGAACCTTCTGCGATTTGGAGTTTCCCGACATCAGCCTCCACCCGAGACTGTGAGCTCCTCGATGTTGAAGTCCGCAGGCTGCGGTTGGAGCGTCGATCCCAGGCAAGGGATCGCAAGCTCCCATGGTAATTCCACATCCCCGTGGTGAGGCTGAAAGTCCGTCCCGAGCAAGGCCGCCAACTCCATGATGTTAGGCTCCAGAGCGACCGGAGATACGATCCGGAAAACAATTACATCTCCGGGAAGGTAAGAGATTGAAAAAAAAGTTTCCCCCTCCCCCACCCCCCACATAAAACAAACCAGAGAACACTAACACATACTTTTAAAACGCACTAAAAAGAACATAAAAGACGAAAAAACAGACAGACCGTTGGCGAGGCTGCCATCGCTGACGGCGCCACCCGGTGGAATGGTTACTGGTTGCAACACCACATCTTTAAAACTAAACTACTAGCAGGGTTTTCTTTATTGTATGAAACTAGATCTAAGTAATGTTATTCATTTGTATTTTATGCAATTTCTATTTTTACAAAAGAGCAAGAGAAGGAGAAAAATTCAAGCTATTTTGATGATACAAGCTATGCAGACTGAAGTCACCTTTATGTGGAGATGTAATAAATGTTGCATTCAATTTCATTTTGCTGCAGAATAAATTCTTAGCTGGATTTTTTTCTCACTATGAGACCCATTTTTATGTGGGAAAAGTAACATTCACCTATTTGAATATCAAGTGCTAAAAATGCTTAAGCTATTTAGCAATTCTGGCTATGTGCTGTATTTTGCAGCAATGTTAATCTACGAAGCAAAATGGTTTAGTATTGAACTGTTTACATCACGGATAACAGTAACAATATACTTGTATTCCCACTGGTGTGGCATGTTTGTCCTTGAAAACGTAACATTCACAATATATTACAGTGATTTCAAAAATAAGATTTCAACAATAGCACTCCATTGTCATTAAGATGTATCCCTTCTCTTTGATTTGGCATTCCCTTCGTCGTATATGACGGGTTTCAACTATATTCCTATTTTATGAACATCTGTTTTCTTCCTCTATGGGCGAGAATATGGATCGGATTTCATCCCACTGGCCCCCAACAGATAACATCTGCCTTCAACAGATTGATTAGTAGGACTAGTTGTTACAATCCCTAAGGTTTGCACTACAATTGACTGGTGTTGTTCTTGGGGGTGACCACTAGGTGATGTTGCTACCATTCAGACACATCTTCAGTTGTGTACCTCAACGTCACTGGGTGTTTCGGCCTTTTATTACAAGACACCCTCAGTCGAGGCAGGCCCACCACAGTGATCAGCCCTGGGTGTGTGTCTTATGGTTAGCCTCTAGATGGTCACGTGGCAGCCCAGACAGTGTATCTTCTTTTCAGCCACAGCCAGTGACTGCTCCGTTCGGCGGCATTTGCAAGTTCTTTGATTGCCCTCCTTTGGGCCTGCCCTCTGACTCCAACTTCCCTCAGGAGCCTTGCCTTCAACAGAATGTCATCAGACATTTTCCAGGATTCCAGAGGCAAAGAAATAGGCCCTTCACCTTAACCACGTCCATGCCGCCCATCAAGTATCTATCCATAATATTCACAATCACTTCCTCAAGCAAGAAGACACAGGATCCACCTTTAACCTTTTATCATCTGACCCACTGGTGACTTGAACAGTCCTGTGAAGCAGACTCACTTGTACTCGCAGTTTAGTGTATTGCATTCTCTACTCAATGAGTAGTCACCATTACCCTGGAGAAATCAAATCTAGATTGCTTTGCACGATATCTCTGTTCCGTCCACGGGATGAAATGAACCTCTTACATGGAGTAAGAGAGCCATACAGACCATTCAGCCAACTTGTCTATGCCGACCAACTTGACGTCTAAGACCGTCCCATTTGCCTGTGTTTTGCCCATATCCCTCTACGTTTCCTATCCATGTACCTGTTGAAATGCCTTTTAAATGTTGTTATTGTGCTTGCCTTAAGTGTAAGGTCATTTGATATACAATGTGAACTGTAAAGACATTTGATATGACCTGCTTGAACTACTTCCTCCAGCAGTTCATTCCATATACCCACTACCACGTACAAAAGTTTTCACTATGGTTCCTATTAAATCCTTCCCTTCTCACCTTAACCCCATGTCCTCGAGTTGTTGATTCCTCTACCCTGGGTAAAAGACTGTGCATTCACCCTATCTATTCCCCTCCTGATTTTATACACTTCTCAGCTCTCTGCACTTCATGGAATAGGTTCCTAGCCTACCCCACCTTTCCCTACAGCTGAGGCCCTTGTGTCCTTGTAACATCCCTGTAAATCTTCTCTGCGCTCTTTCCAGCTTCATGCAGCAAGATGACAGAAACTGCACACAATACACCAAGATGAGAAACTGGGAAAACGCGGAACTTTCAAGATGGCAGCAGATGGAGGAGAGGAATGGTGCCGGTCAGTTGGACGTTGGCTGGCCTTCCACACACTGGGTGTTCCGAGCTTGGCTGCCGTAAGCACCCCAATGCAGAGTCGGTGGGAGGCGTGGGCCATGCAATGAGGGTCTGCGTTCCTGGGTCCATGTGTCCATGTAGTAGGAGGCCCTGGAGCACCTGGGGGATCATGTAGATCAGGTGCCGCTGGAGGGCCCAGAGAAAACGTTGCAGGCTGCAGTGGTGCAGAGCAGTGGTAGAGGATACCGACATCGCCTTGCCAAGCCAACCTCTGTCTGAAACGGCATTTTAGGCCAAGTTAAGACTACACTTTTAAGAAATTGGAAAAGAGTACAATGTGGTGCTGGATACGTGGCAACTCTTGTGTACTGCCTCAGTATTATCTACCATTGCATTCCTGTACTTAAGTACAATAGTGTTTATGTATAGTAAGAGTTTTGCCTATCTATGTTCTCTAGAGATGCTGCCTGACCTGTTGAGTTACTCCAGCACTCTGCCTTTATTTTTGTAAACCAACATCTGCAGTTCCTTGTATTTTTACTGGATTGCTTGCAAAAAAAGGAATTCCATTGCACCTAGGTACATGAGCTAATGTGCCATTGAAACTATTTTTAGATTTAGATTTAGAGATACAGCGCAGAAACAGGCCCTTCAGCCCACCGGGTCCGCGCCGCCCAGCGATCCCCACACATTAACACCATCCTACACCCACTCCGGACAATTTTTTATTATTTTTTACATTTGCCCAGCCAATTAACCTACAAACCTGTACGTCTTTGGAGAGTGGGAGGAAACCGAAGATCTCGGAGAAAACCCACGCAGGTCACGGGGAGAACGTACAAACTCCGTACAGACTGCACCCGTAGTCGGGATCGAACCTGAGTCTCCGGCGCTGCATTCGCTGTAAGGCAGCAACTCTACCGCTGCGCCACCTTGCCGCCGTCTATTAAGGTCTGGTTAGATATGGAGAGGAGCTCTCTCACTGTACTGTAAAAGCAGAAAGTTGGAGTTGCTGCTAGAAGAGATTTATTGCAAGAAGATAGCTTTAGTGCGTGGGCAGTGAATTGGAGCGCCTGAATCTTCAGGAGATATTTGACTTGCAAGTGATGTGACTGTTTTTCCAGAGGAGGTTCAACTATGGTGGCACCAGGGTAGTGCTGCTGCCTCTCGGCGCCAGAGACCCGGGTTCGATCCTGACCGAAGGTGCTGTCTGTGCAGAGTTTGTAACCGCGTGGGTTTTCTCCGGGTGCTCCGGTTTCCTCCCACATTCCAACGGCGTGCAGGTTTGTAGCTTAATTGGTTTCAGTAAATTTGTCCCAAGTTAGAAGGACAAGTAGAACTAGTGTATGGGTGATCTATGGTAGGAGAGGTCTCAGAGTGCTGAAGGGCCTATTTCCACAGCGTATCTCTAAACTAAGTCTCTAAAGTAAAACTAAATTTGCGAGGGCAAGTCCAGGGGCCGGAAGGAAGCTGATAAAGATTGATTTTCATTGTTACCCATGACTCATTTCATCCCATTTTGTTTTGCTGTAGTCAGTTGTCTACTGGATGGTTCATCAGCGTGTTGAATCTTTGTGGTTCCCAGGCTGGACTTGCCATGAAGGCCTCTCCTGAGCTGCGGGATCGACATAGATACACCATCCACATGGTGAGGTGCTTGCATTCCTGGACTACACTCCTATTGTTTTTCCATCCTATGTCTGTTTCACAGCAAAGTGTTTGGTAATGTTGGCACTGTTTTTGCCCACTCCTGTATCCCTGTCACTTGTAGGAGTGGTGTGAAAGTTATGTCTACCCAGACATGTCTACAGATAGATGTGTCAGGCACTGTTTGGGGGTTTTTGGCAATTATCGCAGCCTACAAGATATCAGGAATGGCTGTGTTCTTCCTATATGATAAAAGAATGGATCGACTGGGCTTATATTCACTGGAATTTAGAAGGATGAGGGTATCTTATAGAAACATATAAAATTCTTAAGGGATTAAATGGGCCAGATGCAGGAAAAAATTTCCCGATGTTGGGAGAGTCCAGAACCAGGGGTCACAATGAAAGAATAAGGGGGAGGCCATTTAGGACCGAGATGAGGAAAACCTTTTTCACCCAGAGAGTTGTGAAGCTGTGGAATTCTCTGCCACAGAAGGCAGTGGAGGCCAATTCACTGGATGTATTCAAGAGATATAGCTCATGGGGCTAAAGGAATCAAGGGATATGGGGAGAAAGCAGGAACAGGGTACTGATTCTGGATGATCAGCCATGATCATATTGAATGGTAGTGTTGGCTCAAAGGGCCGAAAGGCTAACTCCACCTATTTTCTATGTGCTGTGATCGAGGGGACGGGGGACCGAGAAGGTGAAGAAGAAAACTAAACAGCAACAGGCACCTGTCCTTGATACACAGGGCTGCTCCTGGTCCCAGGCCTGACCCTGGGGTCAACAGCCCCAAGCTTAAAAAAGGACCTCTGGGACTGTACGGCAGAGGCAGGGACTTCCTCTGAGATGAAGGTGTTATTGGTGCTTCATGCTTGCGGGAAGAAAAGGAGGAGCACCAGTCGTCTCAAGTGGAAGACAGTCTCTAGATATGGGTGCTGTAGGGGTGGAACCCCAGCTTCAGTCCTCTGTTGCTGTGGTGGAGAGGTTGGGGATGCACCAGGTGAAGCCTCTAGCATGAGGGACCTGTTGTGGTGCATCCGCTCCTCTCTTTGGACACTGAGTCAATGAACAATCATAAGATCATAAGTGATAGGAATAGAATTAGGTCATTCGGCCCATCAATTCTACTCTGCTATTCAATCATGGCTGATCTATCTCTCCCTCTTAACCCCATTCGTTTGCCTTCTCCCCATAACCCCTGACACACGTACTAATCAAAAATGTATCCATCTCTGCCTTAAAGAATATCCACTGCAGCCTTCTGTGGCAAAGAATTCCACAGATTCACCACCCTCTGACTAAATAAATTTCTCATCACCTTCCCAAAAGAACGTCTTTTAAATCTGAGGCTATGACCTCTGGTCCTAGACTCTCCCACTAGTGGAAACATCCTCTCCACATCCACTCTATCCAAGCCTTTCATTATTCTGTATGTTTCAATGAAGTCCCCCCTCATTTTCCTAAACTCCAGCGAGTACAGAACCAGTGCCGACAAATGCTCATCATGGGTTAACCTACTCATACCTGGGATCATTCTTGTGAACCTCCTCTGGACCCTTTCCAAAGCACAGCCTTCGTCAGATGTGCTGCCCAAAATTGCTCACCAATATTCCAAATGTGGTCTTCCCACTGCCTTATTGAGCCTCAGCATTACATCCCTGTTCTTGTATACAAGCCCTTTTGAAATGAATGCTAGTATTGCGTTAACTTTCTTTACTACCTTGCTGGCCTGCTTTGGCAAAGTACTTTCTTCACCATTGCCTTCAGGAGATCATGCAGCTTCTGGAAGCGGGCGCCTGCCACTTTGCTCTGTGGGTTTTGATTTGCTTTTACAGGGACCGACTGAGAGTCTGGAATTTGTTCACCAGGCGCACTGCTGCTTCTCCGCCAGCAGAGGGGGGCTTTTTGGGCACGGGTGCGGCTGGTCCCCGCTCTGTCTCAGTGGGTGTTGGGGGGCCACACGAGTGTGGAGTGCTTCCGAAGAGTCCACCACGGACTATACTGGAAGGAACACTTTTTACATTTACTAGGGACAATTTCTACATTTACCAAGCCAATTAACTTACAAACCTGCACGTCTTTGGAGTGTGGGAGGAAACGGAAGATCTCGGAGAAAACCCACACAGGTCACGGGGAGAACGTACAAACTCCGCACAGACAGCACCCGTAGTCAGGATCGAACCCGGGTCTCCGGCGGTGCATTCGCTGTAAGGCAGCAACTCTACCGCTGCGCCACCGTGCCGCCCAGGGGAGAAAGAGTTGGTGGATGGTGCCAGTGTGCATTACGCATCAGTTCTTCAGGGTCTGATCTGTAGTTAAAGAGGTTAAAAAGACATTTGTCAAGACCAGTACAATTTCTCTCTTCCTTCTCATAATTACCTGTGAGAGTTTTCTGCTCCCCTAATTCTCTGCTGGAGTTCATTCATGCTTGCTTTGCATTCCTCAAAGGTCTTGTCAGTCAGAAATTTCTTCCCAAGATGGAAATATTAATTAGAGGCCATCGCAATAAGGCCAGACAGGGAAAGTTTCAAGGAGATGTGCTGTGCAATCTGTTTTACCCAAGGAGTGGTGTGTGCCTGAGAGTCCTGCCAGGGGTGGTGATGGAGGCATATAAGATAGTGGCATTTGGGAGGCCTTTAGATAGGCACATAAATATACAGGGTCTGGAGGAATATGGGTCACATGCAGGCCGAGGAGATTAGTTCATTTTGGCACAGACACTGTGGGCCACAGAGCCTGGTTGTGTGCGGTAATTTGCTACATTCTTTGTGTCCATAAGTCAGCCGCTTGTAACTCAGATTGTTTTCTCTGGAGCTTTCGAGGCTGAGGGGAGACAAAATGAAAGTTTATGAAATTATAAATTGGCACAGATGGGGAAGACAATCAGAATCCTTTTATCAGGGTGGAAATGTTAATGACGAAAGCTTTAAGATGACAGTGGGGAAAGTTTGAAGGAAATGTGTGGTTCAAGTTTTTTTTTACACAGAGGGTGGTGGAAGCAGATATAATAGTGGAATTGATGAGGTTCTTAGAAGTAACCAAGATGGTTAATGGTGGCAAGGCTGTAGACAAAGTCTATATAGACCTCAGGAAGACTTTTAACTAATCTCCACATGGTAGGCTACTGTGGAAGGGCAGTTCAAGAATCAAGAGTCAAAAGTGTCTAATTGTCATATGTGCCAAAGCAGAAGGACAAAATTCTTATTTGCAGCAGCATAGCAGGTCTGTAAACACAGTACTCAATAAATAACATAATAAAATAAACAAAATAAAATTTAATAAATATAAAAACAATATTAGTGCAAAACAACTCCTGAATTCCGTAGTGTAACCAAGACAGTTCGTAGTTTGAAGTTTAGTTGATATATTTGGAGTGTATCATGGCCTGGTGGTTGTTGGGAAGAAGCTGTCCCTGAACCTGGAGGTCACTGTTTTCAGATTCTGATACCTTTTTCCCCGATGGCAGTATTGAAATGATAGCATAGCCACAGTGGTGAGGGTCCCTGATGATGCAGCATGCCTGTTTGAGGTAGTGCCTCTTATCAGGTCAGTACCCGTGATGGACCAGGAAGTGTCCATCACTGATGCAACTGGACAATCTGCTCTGTACTGTACATGGGATAACATGGCATCCAGAGGGAGCACAGTGGGACAGCTAGTAGAGCTGCTACCTCACAGCGCCAGAGACCCAGGTTCCATCCTGACCTCGAGTGCGTCTCTGTGGAGTTTGCACATTCCCACTGTGAGCACATTGATTTCTACTGGGTGCTTTGGTTTCCTCCCACATCCCAAAGATGAGCAGGAATGTGAGTTAAATGGCCTCTGTAAATTGCCCCTAGTGTGCGGGTGGGTTGGTTGGTTTGCCATGCGTCCATCTGCGAGAGATGATGCTGCAGCTTTGACGTCGTCCTGCTTGGAGAAGGGAATGTTGCATCTGTGGTTGCATTTCCTGTGGTTAACAGCCTATCCTTGACAGGCCGAGCCTCAGCTTCCACAGGTGAAGTTGTCCCTGGCCATTGGATTGGGGAGTGTGTTGCTGTTGGGTGACCATTTGGAGGTATTGGTGCCTTGCTTCGAGGCTTTGAACCACATGCCGTTGTGAGGCTTCATACTGTCCTGGAGGTCCTTTCTCCACCTTTCCCGATCCACAGCAGCCACTTTCCAGTTGTCAGTGCCAATGCTAAGATTAGTCGTATCTCTTTTAACTGTGTCCTTATATTTTTAGATTTTAGATTTAGATTCTACAGCGCGGAAACAGGCCCTTTCGGCCCACCAAGTCCGCGCCGCCCAGCGATCCCCGCACATTTAACACTATCCTACACACACTAGGGACAATGTTTACATTTACCCAGTCAATTAACCTACAAACCTGCACGTCTTTGGAGTGTGGGAGGAAACCGAAGATCTCGGAGAAAATCCACGCAGTTACGGGGAGAACGTACAAACTCCGTACAGACGGCGCCCGTAGTCAGGATCGAACCTGAGTCTCCAGCGCTGCATTCGCTGTAAGGCAGCAACTCTACCGCTGCGCCACCGTGCAGGTTTATAGTGAAGGTTTGATCTTTCTCTTGGTCTACATTCAACATGGCCTGCCTTAACTACTTTGTTCAGCAGTTCATTCCATATACTGACTATACTGTGTGAAAAAGTTGCCACTCGGGTTCCTATTAAACCTTTCCCTTCTCACCTTCAAATTTTGCCCTCTGGTCTTGATTCCCCAATCCTGTTCCCTAACCGAAGATAGACACAAAAAGCTGGAGTAACTCAGCGGGACAGGCAGCATCTCTGGAGAGAAGGAATGGGTGATGTTTTGGGCGTTGAGACCCTTCTTCAGACCTATCTATTCCCTTTATTATTCTATATAGGGCGATTATAATGGGGCGCTACGGTGACGCAGCGGTAGAGTTGCTGCCTTACAGCGCTTGCAGTGCCAGAGGCCCGGGTTCAATCCCAACTGCGAGTGCTGTCTGTACGGAGTTTGTATGTTCTCCCCGTCTCCAAGATCTTCGGTTTCCTCCCACACTCCAAAAACATACAGATTTGTAATTTAATTGGCTTGGTATAAGCGTAAATTGTCCCTGGTGTGTGCTGATCGGTGTGGACTCGGTGGGTTAGAAGGCCAGTTTCCACGCAGTATCACTAAACTAAACTAAACTAAACCACTATAAGATATCCACTCAGTCTCCTGTGCACTATCAAACGCGATAGAGAGGGAGGGAAAAGAGATGGAGGAGTTTCTCTGCAAATCGGGGAGACTGCCACAGCAGTACTCAAGAGAGGAGATAGAGGCACAAACTCTTAGACAGATTACCAAAAGATGCCAAAGTGCAGGTTTGTCTTAGTGGGTAACAACTTCTCCAATATGAACTGGTCTTGCTCAGTGCCAAAGGCATAGAATGGGCAGAATTTGATATCTGTGTTCAAGAGGGCTTCTTGGATAGTTCAACGTGAGATGGGTACATACTGGACCTTGTGATGGGAAATAAGCCTGGCCAGGTAACTGGTGTTTCAGTGGAAGAGCATTTTAGCAATAGTGATCACATCTGCTAAGTTTTAAAATTGCTTTGAATAGGGATAAGTCTGGATCTTACGGGAAGTTACTGAATTGGGGTAAGACAAATTACAACGTTATTATGCAGGAGCTCGGGAGGCTAAATTGGGAGCAGTTATTAATGGCTGTCCACATCTGACATGTGGGTATTTATTCACAAAATGCTGGAGTAACACAGCAGGTCAGGCAGCATCTCAGGAGAGAAGGAATGGGTGACGTTTCGGGTCGAGACCCTTCTTCAGACTGGTCAGGGGGGCGGGACAAAGGAAGGATATAGGTGGAGACAGGAAGATAGAGGGAGATCTGGGAAGGAGGAGGGGAAGGGAGGGACAGAGGAACTATCTAAAGTTGGAGAAGTCGATGTTCATACCACTGGGCTGCAAACTGCCCAGGCGAAATATGAGGTGCTGTTCCTCCAATTTCCGGTGGGCCTCACTATGGCACTGGAGGAGGCCCATGACAGAAAGGTCAGACTGGGAATGGGAGGGGGAGTTGAAGTGCTCGGCCACCGGGAGATCAATTTGGCCAACGCGGAAATGTGGGAGTCATTTATAGACCGGTTGATCACAGTTCAGGACTGGCATATTCCAGTAAGGAAGAGATAGAAGGGTAGCAAAATAAAGGAATCTTGAACAACAAAAGAGGTTACAAATTTGGTTGAAAAGAAAAAGGCAGAAGTGCAAGGTTTAAGAAGATGAAATCAGACAGGGCCTTCGAGAAATATAATGAAGGAAAGAACTCAAGTGGGTGGTTAAAAGGACCAAATGAGACTACAATGGCTTTGGCGAGTCAGATGAAAGGAAATCCCAATGTTTTTTACATGTACGTTAAAAACAAGGGGGGAACCAGAGAGAAGGTAGGATAGCTGAAGGATAAAGGGGGGAATGTGTGCTTGGTGTCAGAGAATGTAGGCAAGGTATTAAATGAGTACTTTGCATCTATATTTGCCAAGGTGAAGGACCTGGAGATCAGCGTGGAGAACACTCTTTTACAAGGGCAGTTTGAGATTGGGAAGGAGGTGTGACAGGGCTCTGGAATATCATAAAGGTGGATAAACCACCAGGGCCTGATAGAATGTATCCCAGGTTATTGTGAGAGGCAAGAGGGCAGATTGCAGGAGCTGGATAAAGATCGTTACGACTTCTGTAGCTGCAGGTGAGGTCCCAGAGGACTGGAAAATGGTTAATGTTGTTCCTTGGTTTAAGAAGGGAAGTACAGAGAATCCTGAACTATAGGTCGTGTAAGAAAATAACTGCAGATGCTGGAACAAATCGAAGGTATTTATTTCACAAAATGCTGGAGTAACTCAGCAGGTCAGGCAGCATCTCAGGAGAGAAGGAATGGGTGACGTTTCAGGTCGAGACCCTTCTTCAGACTGATGTCAGGGGGGCGGGACAAAGGAAGGATGTAGGTGGAGACAGGAAGATAGAGGGAGAATTGGGAAGGGGAAGGGGGAGGGGAAGAGAGTGACAGAGAGGGAAGAGAAGGACTATAGGTCGGTGAGCTTCATGTCAGTGATAGGGAAACTACCGAAGAGGATTCTTTGGGATAGGATTTTCTTATATTTGGATTGGGGACAGTCAGCATGGCTTTGTATATGGCAAGTCATGCTTTACCAATATGCTGGAGTTTCTTGAGGAACTGACGAATCTGGCCAGTGAGGGTTGGATGCTTGATATTGTTTAGTGAAGATCTGCTGGGATCTCTGTTGTTTATGATATATATAAATGACTTCATAAATGTAAATGGGTTGGTTGGCAAGTTTACACCAAGATTGCTAGCGTCGTGGAAACATAGAAACATAGAAAAATAGAAACATAGAAAATAGATGCAGGAGCAGGCCATTCGGCCCTTCGAGCCTGCACCGCCATTCAATATGATCATGGCTGATCATCCAACTCAGTATCCCGTACCTGCCTTCTCTCCATACCCTCTGATCCCTTTAGCCACAAGGGCCACATCTAACTCCCTCTTAAATATAGCCAATGAACTGGCCTCAACTACCTTCTGTGGCAGAGAATTCCACAGATTCACCACTCTCTGTGTGAAAAAAAACGTTCTCATCTCGGTCCTAAAAGAGTTCCCGCTTATCCTTAAACTGTGACCCCTTGTTCTGGACTTCCCCAACATCGGGAACAATCTTCCTGCATCTAGCCTGTCCAACCCCTTAAGAATTTTGTAAGTTTCTATAAGATCCCCCCTCAATCTTCTAAATTCCAGCGAGCACAAGCCGAGTCTATCCAGTCTTTCTTCATATGAAAGTCCTGCATCCCAGGAATAAATCTGGTGAACCTTCTCTGTACTCCCTCTATGGCAAAAATGTATTTCCTCAAATTAGGAGACCAAAACTGTACGCAATACTCCAGGTGTGTACAACTGCAGCAGAACCTCCCTGCTCCTGTACTCAAATCCCCTCGCTATGAATGCCAACATACCATTCGCTTTCTTCACTGCCTGCTGCACCTGCATGCCTACTTTCAATGACTGGTGTTCCACGACACCCAGGTCTCGCTGCATCTCCCCTTCTCCTAATCGGCCACCATTCAGGTAATAGTCTGCTTTCCTGTTCTTGCCACCAAAGTGGATAACCTCACATTTATCCACATTATACTGCATCTGCCATGCATTTGCCCATTCACCTAACCTAGCCATGTCACGTTGCAGCCTCTTAGCATCCTCCTCACAGCTAACACTGCCCCCCAGCTTCGTGTCATCCGCAAACTTGGAGATGTTGCATTCAATTCCCTCGTCCAAATCATTAATATATATTGTAAATAGCTGGGGTCCCAGCACTGAGCCTTGCGGTACCTCACTAGTCACTGCCTGCCATTCTGAAAAGGACCCGTTTATTCCTACTCTTTGCTTCCTGTCTGCCAGCCAGTTCTCTATCCACATCAATACTGAACCCACAATACTGTGTGCTTTAAGTTTGCATACTAATCTCTTATGTGGGACCTTGTCGAAAGCCTTCTGGAAGTCCAGATATAACACATCCACTGGTTCTCCCTTATCCACTCTACTAGTTACATCCTCGAAAAATTCTATAAGATTCGTCAGACATGATTTACCTTTCATAAATCCATGCTGACTTTGTCCAATGATTTCACCACTATCCAAATGTGCTGCTATCCCATCTTTAATAACTGACTCTAGCATTTCCCCCACTACCGATGGGGAGTGTGAGGAAAGCTGTCAGAGTTTACAGCGGGATTTAGATCAGCTAAAGAAATGGGTGGAAAAATGGTGTTTATTCCTTGCAATTGAGAGGTGTTACACTTTGGGAGGTGGAAAGTAAAGCAAAAATATGCAATTAATGGCAAGACCCTTAACAGCATTGGTATACGGAGGGATGTTGGGGTCAAAGCTCTCAACTCCCTGAAAGTGGTGATGCACGTAGACAGAGTGGTAAAGAGGAAATATGGTATGCTTGCCTTCACTGATTGGGGCATGAGGTATAAGAGTCAGGAAGTCATGATGAAGCTTTATAGGACTTTGGTTAGACCACATTCTGAGCAGTAGGTGCATTTCCCCCATACAGGAAGGAAGTTGAGTTTGCTTTATTGGTTAAGTGGAGCCTTTGGAAAGGGTGCAGAGCAGGTTTACTAGAATGACGATAGACACAAAATGCTGGAGTAACTCAGCGGGGCAGGCAGCATCTCTGGAGAGAAGGAATGGGTGACATTTCGGGTCGAGACCCTTCCAGAATGATGCCTGGATTAGGGGTTATCAGCCACAAGGAGAGGTTAAACAGACTTGGATAGTTTTCTCTGGAAAGCGGGATGTTGAGGAGAGACCTGATAGAAGTGTATGAAATTATGAGAGGCACAGATACGGAAATGTCAAATACATTGCTTTCAGGTGAGAGGGTCAAAGTTGAAAGGAGATTTATGGGGCTTGTTTACTACAGAGTTTGGTATGTGCCTGGAATGTGCTTCCAGGTGTGATAATGGAAGCAGATACTATTGTGGCATTTAAGAGACCTGTATAGGTACGTGAATTTGCAAGGAATGGAGTGATATAGATTATATGCAGGCAGATAAAAGTTGGTCTTGGCATCATGTTCGGCGCTGACATTGTAGGCTGAAAGACCTATTGCTGTGCTGCACTGTTCTATGTTCTATTTATGCATAAAGTCCTAGCCTGCAGACCCCCCCCCCCCCCTTATAGCTCAAGCCCTTGAGTAATGTCAACATCCTCTTTCCAGTTTATAGGCATTTTTCCTAGAGCAGGGAGGTAGCTGAGGCAGGTACAATCGCAATGTCTTAAAAGCATTTGGACATGTACATGGACAGGATAGATTTAAAAGTAAATGGGCCAAACACAGGCAGGTGGGTCTCATGCAGTTGAGGTATGTTGGTTGGCATGGGCAAGTTGGGCTGAGGGCACTGTTTCATTGCTGCATGACTCTATGACCGAATGAACAAAACTGAACATAATACTCCATGTGCGGCCACACCAACATCTTGTGCAACTGTAACATAACGTCCCAACTTCGGGTTCTGACCCGAAATGTCACCCATCCTTTTTCTTCAGAGATGCTGCCTGACCTGCTGAGTTACTCCAGTATGTTGGGTCTATCTTTGGTCCCAACTTCTACACTCAGTTCTTTGACTGGTAAAGGCTTGGTGTCGAGGCATATTGGTGAGATACTTCTTCTTCTTCTTGCTTATGGCGTGCACAGCCTAAAGTTGTACATCTATTAGATTGTGCGCGTCGGGTTGATTGCATTAATCGAAACAGGGTGGACCACATGAAGGTTGCAATCTCCCACCTCTGTGAGATACGAAACAAGTATTTTGCAGCTGTATTCACCGAGGAGAAGGACTTCGAGAAGGACATCTAAATCGGCGTGGAAAATAGAAACATGCTCGGGTAGTTTGAGATCTAGAAGGATTGTTGTGTTGAGGCCCTTGAACATTAATGTGGATAAATCCTCGGGGCCTGATGGGTTCTGTCCCAGGTTATTGATGGAGGCGAGAGAAGAGATTGTGGGTGCCTTGACATGGATCTTTGTTTCTTCTCTAGCCACAGATGAGGTCCCGGAAGACTGAAGAGTGGCCAATGAACGAGAGGCCAGTAAGCCTCACATCAGTGGTACAGAAACTATTGGAGAGAATTCTTAGAGATATGATTTGCTCCCATTTGGAAGAGAATGGGCCAATTTGGAACAGCTTTGTATGTGGCAGATAGACACAAAATGCTGGAGTAACTCAGCGGTTTAGGCAACATCTCCAGAGGAAAAGGATGGGTGCATTTTGGGTCGGAACCCTTCTTCAGACTTGCGGCAGATTGCATCTCACTAACTTGATTGAGTTTTTTGAGGAGTTGACAAAGAAGATTGATGAAGGTGGATGTTGTGTACTTGGATTTTGATCCAGATTTGAAAGGCTTTTGATGTGGTCCCTCATGGGAGGCAGATCCAGAGGTTTAAGATGTACTGGATTCATGATGACTTGGTCGTATGGTTTCAGAATTGGCTTATGCATAGAAGAACAGAGGACTGTGGTGGAAGGTAGATGTTTTGACTGGAGATCTGTGACCAGTGGAGTTCTGCAGGAATCTGTGCTGTTTGTGATATGTATAAATGAGCTAATCGTAAATGTAGATGGGTTAGTTAGTAAGTTTGCTGATGACACCAAAATTGGAATTGTTGCAGACAGTGAGGAAGGCTGTTAGTTAATGCAGCAGGATATAGATCAGCTGCAGAAATGGGTGTAGAAATGACAGGTGGAGTTTAACCCGAGCAAGTGTGAGGTGTTGCACTTTGGAAGGTTGAATGTAAGGGGAGAGTACACTGTGAAGGACACAAAGTTCTGGAGTAAGCAGCATCTCTGTAGAACATGGAGAGGTGATGTTTCAGGTTGAGACCCTTTTTCAGACTTTACTATACAGTTAATGGCAAGTCCTTTGACAGCATTGATGTGCAGAGGGTTCTTGGAGTCCAAGTTCATAGCACAACTAGATAGGGTAGTAAAAAGGTGTATGGTAGGTGTGCTTGCCTTCATTGCCAGGGGCTTTAAGTATAAGAGTCAGGAAGTCATGATGCCACTCTATAGGACTTTGGTTAGGCCGCATATGGAGTATTGTGAGCAGTCTGGTCGCCCCATTACAGGAAGGACGTGGAGGTTTGGTCTGGGTGCAGAGGAGGTTTACCAGAATGCTGCCTACATTGAAGGGTTTCAGCTACAGGGAGACATTGGATAGACGTGGATTATTTTCTCTGGAATGCAGAGGTCATCAGGTCATAAGGAATAGGAGTAGAATTAGACCATTCGGCCCATCGAGCCTACTACGCCATTCAATCATGGCTAATCTATCTCTCTCTCCTAACCCCATTCTCCTGCCTTCTCCCCATAACCTCTGACACCCGTACTAATCAAGAATCTATCTATCCCTGCCTTAGAAATATCCACTGATGGCTTCCACAGCCTTCTGTGACAAAGAATTCCACAGTTTCACCACCCCCTGACTAAATAAATTTCTCCTCATCTCCTTCCTAAAAGAACGTCCTTTAATTCTGAGTCTATGACATTTAGTCCTAGACTCTCCCACCAGTGGAAACATCCTCTTCACATTCATTATATCCAAGCCTTTCACTATTCTGTATGTTTCAATGAGGTCCCCCCCTCATTCTTCTAAACTCCAGTGAGTACAGGCCTAGTGTCGAAAAACACTCATCATAGGTTAACCTACTCATTCCTAGGAGACTTGATAGAAGTATATAAAATTATGAGAGGCATAGATATGGTAGGCAGTCTTTTTCCCAAGCTGGAAATGTCCAATACTAGACAGCATAGCGATAAGTGAGAGAGGGAAAGTTTAATATACAGGGAATGGTAGATTTTAGATTTACATTTAGAGATACAGCGCAAAAACAGGCCCTTCGGCCCACCGGGTCCGCGCCGCCCAGAGATCCCCGCACACTAACACTATCCTACACCCACTAGGGACAATTTTTACATTTGCCCAGCCAATTAACCTACATACCTGTACGTCTTTGGAGTGTGGGAGGAAACCGAAGATCTCGGAGAAAACCCACGCAGGTCACGGGGCAAACGTACAAACTCCATACAGACGGCGCCCGTAGTCAGGGTCGAACATGAGTCTCCGGCGCTGCATTCACTGTAAGGCAGCAACTCTACCGCTGCGCCACCGTGCCACCGTGCCACCGTGGGGTCTGGATCGCATGCCTGGGGTGGTGGTGGAGTGTTATTTCAGAGGCTTTTAGAGAAGCACATAGAATTGCAGAGAATAGAGGGATATGGATCATCTATAGACAGATGAGATCGGTTTAATTTGGCATCATGGTCAGCACAATAATTGCGGGCCAAGGGTCCCGTTCCTGTGGTGTCCTGTTCTATGCCCTAATGGGTCAAAATACTTTATCACCACCCTATCTAAGTGTGACACCACTTTCAGGGAACTATGTACTTGTACTCCTGATCCCACTGCTCTGCAACATTCCCCAGGGCCCTACCATTCACTTTGAAGGTCCTGCCCTGGCTGTTAACCCAACACCTCACACTTATCTGAAATAAACAATTTACCATTCCTCAGTCCACTTGCCAAGTTCTGGTTGTCATTCTGAATATCTTGTTCCTGAGATATAATAATAATAATAATAATGCATTACATTTATATAGCGCTTTTCAAACACTCAAAGACGCTTTACAGGGATTTCTAGAACATAGAGAAGTGAATAAATAGATAAATAAGTAAGCGAACAGAGAAAGGAGACAGAAGGTGAGGTGACCTTCAGTGGTTGAAGGCAGTGCTGAAGAGGTGAGACTTCAGTGATGTTTTGAATGTGGTGAGTGAGGAGGAGTCTCTGACGGTTTGGGGTAGTGAGTTCCATATGGTGGGAGCGGCGATGGAGAAAGCCCTGTCCCCCCAGGATCTGAGTTTGGTCCGGATGGGGGGGGACAGGAGATTGGCAGCAGCAGAGCGGAGGGTGCAGGTGGGAGTGTGCCTGTGGAGGAGGTCAGTCAGGTAGGATGGGGCCAGGTTATGGAGGGCTTTGTAGGTCATGAAGAGGATTTTGTACTGGATTCTCTGGGGGATGGGGAGCCAGTGGAGTTTGTAAAGGACGGGGGTGATATGGTCACGGATCGGGGAGTGGGTGAGTAGACGGGCAGCGGAGTTTTGAATGTATTGAAGTTTACTGATGATTTTTGAGGGTGAGCCATAGAGGAGGCTGTTGCAGTAGTCCAGACGGGAGGTGATGAAGGCGTGGATGAGGGTTTCTGCAGCTGTGAAGGAGAGGGATGGACGGAGACGGGCAATGTAAGGAAGTCCACCTTTTCTAGGGTCATGTCATAAACCAAATGATCTTTGTTTTGCCAATGGAAAGTGGGGGAAGACCTTTTCTCTCAAATGCGTTGCAGAGCAAGTCAATGATGGCTTTAAGCTCTATACATGCAATTTGCAGGCCTGGTCGACATACTGTCATTTGATAATTAGGAAGGACGAGGAGGAAAATTCAAACTGATGTTACTATGGATTTTGATGTGTCCACCATGTTTTAGACAACATTAAAGGCCGATGTCTAGAGCTAAGGGACAAAGACTATCCAATAAATTCTAGCGTCTGATCAGGGCTCCAGCAGGTGGTTCATTTAGTTTGGAGATACAGCACAGAAACAGGCCCTTCGGCCCAACATGTCTGTGCCAACCAGCGATCCCCGCACACTAACACTATCCTACACACCCTAGGGACAATTTACAAATTTACCAAGCCAATTAGCCAACAAACCTGTATGTTTTTGGAGTGTGGGAGAAAACTGAAGCTCCCTGAAAAAACCAACACAGGTCACCGGGAGAACGTGCAAACTCCATACAGACAGCACCCGCAGTCAGGATCAAACTCGGGTCAATGATTGTCCATCATTCTCATCAAAGTTTAAAAATGGAAACCGAAATGGTGGCTACATAAAGGATAGCGGGTGTCGGAAGGAACTGCAGATGCTGGTTTAAACCGAAATTGGACAAGCAGCATCTCTAAAGAGAAGGAAGGGGTGACGTTTCGGGTCGAGACCCTTCTTCTGACTGATCGGTGAGGTTAGGTTATCAGGTGAAGTTTTTTTAAGAGTGAGATAGGTAAATGTTTCAAGTACATCTTTTTATTACCCCTAACCTCAAAGTATAACTGTGAAACACTTGTCTTTAAAGCAATTGGTAAATAGTTGCTGACCATGGGGGAATAATGCAAATTTGGTTGATCTTTCAGCTGACACCTTTCATTTCCTTTCTGATCAGAAGATTGTTATCAGCCGCGCCGAAAATGGAACTGGTGTTCAGCCTTCTGCTCTGTCACTTTCTCAGCACAAATGGTGAGCTTTAAAAAATGCTTCATTTCTATCACTTACACTGTTCAAATATTTAAATAAAACCTGGCTGCAGTGGAGGGCAATTTAACTCTTTTGGCTAAGTAAATCCAGATTAAGGGTTGAACAGATTGTGCTGTGGCATAAAGGCAAGAAATCTGGAGCACTCTCCTATCTGGATGCCTTTGTTGAATGGGGCCACATTAGACGTGGCACCGAGTACCGAGATGTGAAGAGTATCTGGTCTGTTGCTTTTACAAAATGTTATTACATTCACAGTTATCAATGTGTATGCAGTAAATTCTCCTGCACAAATCCTACTGTGTTTGAGGCTGTCTTTGATACAATGCCTTTATCGCTTCTTTAGACATGGAATGGCGGGACTGTCATATGTTGAAAGACTGGAGCGGCTAGGCTTGTATACACTGGAATTTAGAAGGATGAGTGGGGATCTTATCGAAACGTATAAGATTATTAAGGGGTTGGACACGTTAGAGGCAGGAAACATGTTCCCAATGTTGGGGGAGTCCAGAACAAGGGGCCACAGTTTAAGAATAAGGGATAGGCCATTTAGAACTGAGACGAGGAAAAACGTTTTCAGTCAGAGAGTTGTGAATCTGTGGAATTCTCTGCCTAAGAAGGCAGTGGAGGCCAATTCTCTGAATGCATTCAAGAGAGTGCTAGATAGAGCTCTTAAGGATAGCGGAGTCAGGGGGTATGGGGAGAAGGCAGGAACGGGGTACTGATTGAGAATGATCAGCCATGATCACATTGAATGGCGGTGCTGGCTCGAAGGGCCGAATGGCCTCCTCCTGCACCTATTGTCTATTGTCTATTGACATGGATAGAGTGGATGTGGAGAGGATGTTTCCACTAGTGGGAGAGCCTAGGACCAGAGGTTACAGCCTCAGAATTAAAGGACGTTCCTTTTGGAAGGAGATGAGGAGGAATTTCTTTAATTAGAGTGTGGTGAATCTGTGGAATTCATTGCCACAGAAGGGTGTGGAGGCCATCAATGAATATTTTTAAGGCGGAGATAGATTCTTCATTAGTATGGGTATCGGGGGTTATGGAGAGAAGGCAGGAGAATGGGGTTAAGAGGGCAAGATAGATCAGCTATGATTGAATGGCATAGACTTGATGGGCCGAATGGTCTAATTCTGCACCTCTCATTTATGAAAATTATTTATAGGAAAAAAAACTGCAGATGCTGATTTAAATCGAAGGTCGACACAAAATGCTGGAGTAACTCAATGGGTCAGGCAGCTGGAGAGAAGGAATGGGTGACGTTTCAGGTCGAGACCCTTCTTCAGACTGATGTCAGGGGAGGGGGCGGGACAAAGATAGGATGAAGTCAGAGACAGGAAGACTAATGGGAGAACTGGGAAGAGGGAGGGGATAGAGAGGGGAAGCAGGGGCTATCTGAAGCTAGAGAAGTCAATGTTCATACCGCTGGGGTGTAAACTACCCAAGCGAAATATGAGGTGCTGTTCCTCCAATTTGCGCTGGGCCTCACTCTGACAATGGAGGAGGCCCAGGACAGAAAGGTCAGATTGGGAATGGGAGGGGGAGTTGAAGTGCTGAGCCATCGGGAGGTCAGGTTGGTTAAGACGAACTGAGCGGAGGTGTTTAGCGAAATGATCGCTGAGCCTGCGCTTGGTCGTGCCGATGTCGAGAAGTTGACATCTGGAACAGTGGATACAATAGATGAGGTTGGAGGAGATGCAGATGAACCTGTGCCTCACCTGGAAAGACTTTGGGTCCTTGGATAGAGTAGAGGGGGGAGGTAAAGGGACAGGTGTTGCATCTCCTGCAGTTGCTGGGGAAAGTACCTGGGGAGGGGGTGGTTTGGGTGGGATGGGACGAGTGGACCAGGGAGTTATGGAGGGAATGGTCTCTGTGGAAAGCAGAAAGGGATGGAGATGGGAAGATGTGGCCAGTTGTGGGATCCCGTTGGAAGTGGCGGAAATGTTGGAAGATAATTTGTTGTATGCGATGGCTGATCGGGTGGAAGGTGAGGACAAGGGGGACTCTATCCTTGTTACAAATGGGGAGAGGGGGAGCAAGAGCAGAGCTGCGGGATATAGAGGAGGCCCTAGTGGGAGCCTCATCTATAATGGAAGAGGGAAGCCCCGTTTCCTAAAGAATGAGGACATCTCTGATGCCCTAGTGTGAAATACCTCATCCTGGGCGCAGATGCGGCGTAGACGGAGGAATTGGAAGTAGAGGATTGAGGTTTTACAGGAAACAGGGTGGGAAGAAATGTAGTCAAGATAGCTGTGGGAGTCAGTAGGTTTGTAGTAGATGTTGGTTACTAGTATGTCTCCTGTGATGGAGATGGTGAGATCCAGAAACGGTAGGGAGATGTTGGAGATGGTCCAAGTATATTTAAGAGCAGATTGAAATTAGTGGTGATATTTATGAAGTCAGTGAGTTCTGCATGGGTACAAGAGGTAGCACCAATGCAGTCGTCGATGTAGCGGAGGTAGAGTTCGGGGATGGGGCCAGTGTACGTCCGGAACAGGGATTGTTCGACGTACCCTACAAAGAGGCAGGCATAGCTAGGGCCCATGCGAGTGCCCATAGCTACGCCTCTGGTTAGGAGGAAGTGGGAGGAATCAAAGGAGAGGTTGTTGAGGGTAAGAACCAGCTCTGGTAGGCGGAGGAGTGTATTGGTAGATGGCGATTGGTTGGTTCTGCGGTTGAGGAAGAAACTGAGGGCTTCAAGATCCTCCTGGTGGGGGATGGAGGTGTAGAGTGACTGGACATCCACAGTAAAGATGAGGGAGTGAGGGCCTGGAAAATGGATGTTATTGAGGGGACGGAGAGCGTGTGAGGTGTCTTGGACATAGGTAGGGAGGGATTGGACCAGAGGGGATAGGATGGAGTAGAGGTAGGTGGAAATTAATTCGATGGGACATGAACAGGCAGAAACAATGGGTCTGCCAGGACAGTTCTGTTTGTGGATTTTGGGGAGAAGGTAAAATCGGGCCGTGCGGTGCTGGGGAATGGTAAGGTTAGAGGCTTTAGAGGGCAGGGAGCAGAAAATTATTTTTTCATTCTGGATTTATTTGATAATGAGTTGTAATCCTTGAGTACTGATGGATTAGTGCTCGTGTCTCTGGATCAGAGATACTCCAGTAACACCTCTCTGCAACCATATCCTTGGGAAAGTTCTGATTTTCCCTCTTCCAACATTGATAGTAGTTTTTGAGATCGGGATATCTGGTCTCAAGGGGAAGAATCCTCAGTTTTGATGCAGATACGTCACCAATGCTTTGACAGAGTAACGGTTTCTCCTGTATCTGTTCCGTTTTAGAGATACAGCGTGGAAACAGGCCTTTCGGCCCATCGAGTCCACGTCGACCAATGATCACCTGTACACTAGTTCTATCCTATGCATTAGGGACAATTTACGGAAGCCAATTAACCTACAAACCTGAATGTCTTTGGAAGGAGGGAGGAATCCAGAGCACCTGGAGAAAACTCATGCAAACTCCATACAGACAGCACCCGTAGTCAGGATTATACTCGGAGCTCTGATGCTGAAAGGCAGCAAGTCTACTGCTGTGCCACTGTGCCGCCTCAGTGCTATTCTATGTTGTTCCATGTTCACCATCCCACTGCCCTCCCCCACCCTCTTCGGGATGGAACTGGCAGGTTTATTTCTCACAGAGGATTGATAAACTGAAGTGAATATGAGCTACAAAATTGAAAGTGGTGCTGTGGTAGTGCTGCTGCCTCGCAGTGCCAGTGACCTGGGTTCGATCCTAACCTTTTTTTTTAATATATAAAAATTTTATTCCAAAAAACCCCATACAAACATACAAAGTGAAATGTGGTCAAACAAAAGCCGCCTGTATCGGCAGTTTACAAAATAAACAATTATCACATTAAAATCCCTCCATCTCTGTCAACAATACATTCGACCCCCCACGGCGACCAGCGTTCACGGAAGGCCTCCAGAGTCCCCGTGGACACCGCATGTTCCCTCTCCAGGGACACGCGGGCACGGACGTAAGCCCGGAATAGGGTTAGGCAGCCGACCTCTGTGCGGCCATCGACTGCCCGCTGCCTGGACCCACGGATGGGCAATCCTAACCATGGGTGCTGTCTGTATGGAGTTTGTACGTTCTCCCCATGACCGTGTGGGTTTTCTCTGTGCTCCGGTTTCCTCCAACATTCCTAAGACATGAAGTTTTATAGGCTTCTGTAAATTGCTCCTGGTGTGTAGGATGTGAAAGTGGCCTAACACAGAACTAGTGTATGGGTTTCCCTCTACTGTTGTGGATGGATCACTTCCCCTTGTTCCTTTGTGTCCCCCAGACAGAACAAGTATACCTCCTCCCTTGGGCAGCTTGGGCAGCTTACAACCTAGGGGTATGAATATTGATTTCTCTAACTTCAAGTAACCCCTCCATTCCCTCCATCCCTCCCCCACCCAAGTCAAACCAGCTTTTCATTCTCAACTAGCAAACAGCTAACAGTGGCCTGTTTCCTTTATCATTGTTACTTTTTTGCATATCTTTCATTAATTTGTTCTACACCTCTCTACATCATTGTCCATATCTCTCATTTCCCTTTCCCCTGACTTTCAGTCTGAAGAAGAGTTTTGACCCAAAACGTCACCAAATCCATCATGCATATACACACACATAATCAGACATATACACACACACACATATATACACACACGCACATACATTTGTTTAAAAAACTAACAAACAATGATAGTTCAAAAAGACAAAACCATATACCCCCAAGTCGATATAGTTCAGTGCTTATTTAGAGGTTGTTGTGTTTAATAGCCTGCTGGCCGTGGGGAGGAAGCTGTTCCTGAACCTGGGCGTTACAGTTTTTAGGCTCCTAAGTCTTCTTCCCGATGGCAGGAGAGAAATGAGTGTGTGGCCAGGGAGTTGCCCCAAATCTCGATTGTACATGTGGGGTGGCCATAAATTGGATGTTTGTCAGCTGAGGAGGAGCTGCAATGTTAATGTAGAACAGAATAAGTAGCAGAGAATTTTTTTTACTTTGAAACTTGTGGACATGCAATGCTCAATGAAGTTCTTTTATATGTGAAATACACGTTGCTTGCATCACTATTGCTGTTTCAATATTAACAACATTTTTTTTGGCAGGAAAACAAATGCATAAAATTATTTCGACTGAACTGCAAAATGGAAGGGAAGTCAGATGCAATTTAGCAAAGAAAGAAGCGATCAGCCAATCTCAATGGCAGGTGGAAAATAACAACACAATACATTTCCTTGGTGTAATTCTACAGAACAGCTCTTTGGAAAATATGGTGTGTTCAAAATCCATTAAGACCACATTAAAAAGAGACCGGGATCACCATCTTATTGCTGAAAAGCCAAATACATGTGTATTTACAAACTCCTGCACAGCCACTGAAAATGTTACCCTGACAGTTCTGAGTAAGTTAACTATAATGCAATGTATCACTAACTCTTGTCGTTTATGGGTTTGTGAACTTGCTGTGATCTATTTCCTTTCTATTTATAGAGCTCATCGACATTTTCAAGAAATTTAATCCACATTTAAATTCTTTGCAAACAGTTTTTAGTTGCAAAGACTAGTGTATGGAACAGAGGTTTAAATATTGGACCCAGTTATGTAAATTCTCGCTGAGTTAAAATAAAATGTTTTTAACTTCAGCTAATGAGTGATGTTGAATCAATGTTGATTGTTTAGTTTGATTTATAGATACAGCATCGACACATCTTTCCGTCTCCACCCCTTTCTGTGTTCCGCAGAGACCGTTCCCTCCATAACTCCCTGGTTAACTTATCCCTTCCCACCAAAACCACCCCCACCCCCCAGGCAACTTCTCCTGCAACTGCAGGAGATGCAACACCTGCCTCTATACCTCCTCCCTCCATTCTGTCCAGGGACCCCGACAGTCCTTTCAGGTTTGGCAGAGGTTCACTTTCACCTCCTCCAACCTCATCTACTGTATCGTTGTTCAAGATGTGGACACTTATACAGTACATCGGCGAGTCCAAACGTAGACGGGGCAATTGCTTCGCTGAATTATCTTCGCTCAGTCCGCCTGGACCTACATGATCTCCCGGTTGCTAAACACTTTAATTCCCCTTCCCATTCCCTGTCCTGGGCCTCCTCCATTGTCAGAGTGAGGCCAAGCGCAAATTGGAAGAACAACATCTCGTATTTCGCTTGGGCAGCTTACAGCCCAGTGGTATGACTTTTGATTTCTCTAACTTCAAGTAACTCCTGCATTTCCTCCCTCTCCACCCGTCCGCCACCCAAGTCTTTCGTTCGCACCTAGCTACAGCTAATAACCTGTTGCCTTTATCATTGTTACTTTTTTGCAGATCTTCCATTCATTTGTTTTTTATCCCTCCACACCATCGTCTATATCTCTCGTTCCCCTTTCCCATGAATTTCAGTCTGAAGAAGGGTCTTGACCCAAAACACCACCCATTCCTCTCTAGTAATGCTACCTGGCCCGCTGAGTTAATCCAGCATTTTGTGTCTTTCTTTGATAGAAGCAGGCCCTTCAGCCCACCTGTTCCAAGCAGGGCTCCACCCGAGTCAACCATTGCATGTCAAAACCAACCATTAATCACCTGTTCCCACTTTAGACAATAGACAATAGACAATAGGTGCAGGAGGAGGCCATTCGGCCTTTCGAGCCAGCACCGCCATTCAATGTGATCATGGCTGATCATTCTCAACCAGTACCCCGTTCCTGTCTTCTCCCCATACCCCCTGACTCCGCTATCCTTAAGAGCTCTATCTAGCTCTCTCTTGAATGCATTCAGAGAATTGGCTTCAACTGCCTTCTGATGCAGAGAATTCCACAGATTCACAACTCTCTGACTGAAAAAGTTTTTTCTCATCTCAGTTCTAAATGGCCTATCCCTTATTCTTAAACTGTGGCCCCTTGTTCTGGACTCCCCCAACATTGGGAACATGTTTCCTGCCTCTAACGTGTCCAACCCCTTAATAATCTTATACGTTTCGATAAGATCTCCTCTCATCCTTCTAAATTCCAGTGTATACAAGCCTAGTCGCTCCAGTCTTTCAACATACGACAGTCCCGCCATTCCGGGAATTAACCTAGTAAACCTACGCTGCAAGCCCTCAATAGCAAGAATATCCTTCCTCAAATTTGGAGACCAAAACTGCACACAGTACTCCAGGTGCAGTCTCACTAGGGCCCTGTACAACTGCAGAAGGACCTCTTTGCTCCTATACTCAACTCCTCTTGTTATGAAGGCCAACATTCCATTGATAACAACTTTCTCATCCACTCCCTACACACTCGGGGCCATTTTTTACAGAGGCTAATTAACCTACAAACCCACAGGTCCCTGGGATGTGAGAGGAAATTGGAGCATCCGGAAAAAACCCCATGCATTGACAGGGAGACCATACAAACTCCGCACAGACATCACCCGAGGTCAGGCATTGTAAGGCAGCAGCTCTACCGCAATTGATGTTGAACATGAGTGGAACTCCATGATTCGATTCAAATGCATTGAAGGGAGCTATTAAAATATCCAGAAACGTGCGTGGTGTGATTGTCAGAGAATCGATCCAATGGATGCAATAACATTTTTAGTTTTCATGTTGTCCTCAATTACAGAACATGAAATAACTTGTTGCCCTTTACAGTCCTTCCTTCGAGTGGCCAACATCAGAGTGTTTTAGAAGACCGACTGGTGACAGCATGCAGAAATGCTAAGGGAGGCCTAGCAGACAATATTGTGGGGATTTCATCAATCAACTCAATCAGTAGAAAATATAAGACCAAACAGAAAAATGCAAACAAGAATGTTATTAACAGCTATAAATCAACACAACAAAGAAACAATTTGGAGAATGTAACCTGCCTAATAAGACATCCAACAGCGTCTTCACCATTGGAACTGTTTATAAGATGTGAGTATTTTTTTTAAAAACCCTCCTAATTAATGTGTGTGATATGCAATACGCAGTCACAGAACATAGAATGATAAAACATGGGAACAGGCACTTTGGCCCATCATGTCTACACTGACCAGAATGCCAATCCATCTAAACCCATCTAGATATATTTATTCACAAAATGCTGGAGTAACTCAGCAGGTCAGGCAGCATCTCGGGAGAGAAGGAATGGGTGACGTTTCGGGTCGAGACCCTTCTTCAGACTGATGTCAGGGGGGCGGGGATACATCTAGATATACTTGGCCTGTATCCATCTAATTCCCTCCTATCCATGTGTCTGCCAAATACAGTTGTAATTAGCTTCCCCCCAGTTTACCACTTTCACCTGAAGACCAGTCCTACCTTTATCCATAACTATCTCAAAACATCCAGAACTATGATCACAATTCTCAGTATGCACCCCTCCCAAAACTTTGATCACCTAGCCAGGCTCATTTTCCAGTACAAGATTTGGATCTTTTAGATTTAGAGATACAGCGCAGAAACAGGCCCTTCGCCCACCGGGTCCGTGCCGCCCAGCGATCCCCGCACACTAACACTATCCTACACCCACTAGGGACAATTTTTACATTTGCCCAGCCAATTAACCTACAAACCTGTGCGTCTTTGGAGTGTGGGAGGAAACCGAAGATCTCGGAGAAAACCCACGCAGGTCACGGGGAGAACGTACAAACTCCGTACAGACGGCGCCCGTAGTCAGGATCGAACCTGAGTCTCCGGCGCTGCATTCGCTGTAAGGCAGCAACTCTACCTCTGCGCCTCCGTGCCGCCCTAGATCTAGTAAGGCCCCTTCTTTTGTTGGACTATCTACATAATTTTTTAAGAAACCCTCCTAATTGTGCCAAACAAACCTGGTTCATCCAAACCTCTGATAGTCCCAGTCAAATTTGGGGGAGTTAAAATCTCCCACTACAACATTTTTCATCATCTGCCTACATATCTGTACCTCCATCCCACAATTAATTTTAATGCACCTGTACTACCTGCTGCTACACCTTCTCTTTCAACCCAAGATTATTTCTCACCACTGCCTTGATCTCTTCCTTTACCAATAGTGAGAGACCACCTTGTTTTCATTATTGTCTGTTCTTCCTAAATGTTGATGGTCCTGGAATATTTAGAGTCTGAAGAAGGGTCACGACCCTTAACGTCACCCATTCCTTCTCTCCCGAGATGCTGCCTGACCTGCATAGTTACTCCAGCGTTTTGTGCCTACCTTCGATTTAAACCAGCATCTGCAGTTTTTTTTTCCTACTGGAATATTTAGTTCCCAGCTGTGGTTTCCATATAGTCACTGTTTTACAATGACAGTTAAAACATTCCTGTTCATTTCTATTTGCGTTATTAATTAATTTATGTCATGAATGCTGCAAACATTTTGTTTTGTTTTAATGTAATAATCTTAATATTTTGTTTTGTTCATTGGTCTTCCTTTGCTGCTTGACTTTGTTTTTGCTATATATTTATTTTGCTAAATGGGTACGTTAATTTACTTTCTCTCTTTGTTCCACTCATTTGTGCATTCCCTTGGAACCTCTATTCAGCTCTGATAAGCTACTTTAAACCAGCTCCCTCCCACGACCAGCTGCATTAACCCACACCTTCCCCTGTCCCAGCAATGATATTGGTCCTGACCCTGAGGATTGCAATCCATCCAATCTGTACTCTCCAGAGTTACATCCAGTGCTGAAGAAACACGAAATCCTTCTTTCTGCATAGTGTCTCCATCCATACATTCATCTACACAATCCTATTTCTGTATACTAGCATAAGTTCATGTTTATAAGTTACATGAGCAGAATAAGGCCATTCGGCCCATCAAGTCCACCCTGCCATTCAATCATGGCTGATCTATCTTTCCCTCTCAACCCCATTCTCCTGCCTTCTTCCCTTAACCCGTGACACCCGTACTAATCAAGAATCAATCAATCTCCACCTTAAAGATATCCATTGAAGGCATCCACAACCTTCTGTGGCCTCAGACTAAAGAAATCCCTCCTCATTTCCTTTTTAAAAGTATGTCCAGAACAAGACGTACAGGTATGTAGGTTAATTGGCTGGGTAAATGTAAAAATTGTCCTTAGTGGGTGTAGGATAGTGTTAATGTGTGGCGATCACTGGGCGGCACGGACTTGGTGGGCCGAAAAGGCCTGTTTCCGGCTGTATATATATGATTTGATGATATGATAAGGGGCCACAGTTTAAGAATTAGGGATAGGCCATTTAGAACTGAGATGAGGAAAAACCTTTTCAGTCAGAGAGTTGTGAATCTGGAATTCTCTGCCTCAGAAGGCAATTCTCTGAATGCATTCAAGAGAGAGCTAGATAGAGCTCTTAAGGATAGCGGAGTCAGGGGGTATGGGGAGAAGGCAGGAACGGGGTACTGATTGAGAATGATCAGCCATGATCACATTGAATGGCGGTGCTGGCTCGAAGGGAAGAATGGCCTCCTCCTGCACCTCTTGTCTATTGTCTATTGTCTATGTCCTTTTATTCTGAGGCTATGGTCTCTGGTCCTACACTCTCCCACTAGTGGAAACATCCTCTCCACATCCACTCTATCTGGGCCTTTCACTATTTGGTAAGTTTCAATGAGGTTTTACCTCATCCTTCTAAACACCAGCGAGTACAGGCCCTGTGCCTTCAAAAGCTCATCATATGCTAACCCACTCATTCCTGGGATCATTCTTGTAAACCTCCTCTGGACCCTCTCCAATGCCAGCACATCATTCCCCAGATATTGTGCCCAAAATGGCTCGCAGTACTCCAAATGTGGCCTGACCAGCGCCTTATAAAATCTCAGCATTACATCCCTCTTTTTATATTCTCGTCTTCTTGAAATAAATGTTAGCATTGCATTTGCTTTACTTACTACTGATTCAACTTGAAAATTAACTTTTTGGGAATCCTGTACCAGCACTCTCAAGTTCCTTTGTACCTCTGATTTCTGAATTCTCTCCCCATTTCGAAAATTGTCTACTCCTTTGTTCCAACTACCAAAATGCATGACTTCACACTTTGCTACGCTGTATTCCATCTGCCACTTCTCTGCCCACTCTCCCAACCTGTCCAAGTCCTTCTGCAGAGTCCCTGCTTTCTCTACACTACCTGCCCCTCCACCTATCTTTGTATCATCTGCAAGCTTTGCCACAAAGCCTTCAATTCCCTCATCCAAGTCATTGATATACAACGTGAAGAGTAGCGGCCCCAGCACCGACCCCTGTGGAACTCCACTAGTCCCTGGCAGCCAACTAGAAAAAGCCCCCTTTATTGCCACTCTTTGCCTTCTGCCATCCAGCCAACCTGCGATCCATGCCAGTATCTGCCCTCTGATACCATGGCCTCGTATCTTCTTTGGCAGCCTCACGTGTAGCACCTTATCAAAGGCCTGAAAATCCAGGTAAACCACATCCACTGACTCTCCTTTGTCTGTCCTGCTATTTACTTCCTCAAAGAATTGCCACAGGTTCAACAGGCAAGATCTCCCCTTCACAAAACCATGTTGACTCTGGCCTATTTTATCATGATAGATCAGAAACCTCGCCCTTTACAATGGATTCTGGAAGTGGCGGCGCTGTTCTGCAGCTGAGGCTCACCGGCAGTCTATTTGTCTGTCTTCTTTCTTTGTCTACTGTTCGCGTTGGATGTATGTAATAACCTATTTTTAGTTGTGTATATGTGGGGGGTGGTGGAGGCGTGAGGAAAACCTTTTTTAAAATCTCTTCCTCAACGGAGATGCGACGTTTTACCGTGTCGTATCTCCGTTCGCGCTACGGCCTAACACCGTGGAGTTGGCGGCCTCCAACTGGGATTGACCTTGAAGGCTCCGGTCGCAGGGCCTGGACTTACCATCTTTGAGCTGGATGACTTTCGGAGGCTGTGGTGGCGCTGTGACTGTGGCTGCAACTCAGCCTTCGGAGGCTTCGGCCGCGGGCCCTGTGGACCGCAACATCGGGAGCTCGCAGGTCCCTGGCTGGCGACCGGCTTTCGGGAGCTCCAGCCGTAGCAGCTTCGACTGCCCCGAATCGTGAGGCTCGATTGACCCGTTCGCTCGGCCTGACACCTTCCATCGCCCGGCGGGGGCTCAGGACCTTCATCGCCCTGCGTGGCTCGGCCTGACACCTTCCATCGCCCGGCGGGGGCTTCAAAAGTCGGGAGCCTCGATCGCCTCGAAGCAGCAGTTTGACTGCCTGACCTTGGGAGAAGAACAAAGGAGGAGATAAGACTTTTCACTGCCTTCCATCACAGTGAGGGTGTGCCTGGAGGAGTCACTGTGATGGTTGTCCATGTTAAACTTATGTGATTGTGTGTCTTGTGCTCTTTACTGTCATGACTGCATGGCAACGACATTTCATTCAAATCTATTTTTGAATGACAATAAAAGCAATTTGTATTTGTATTCCTTTTCTCCAGAGATGCTGCCTGACCCGCTGAGTTACTCCAGCATTTTGTGTCCACTTCGATTTTAAAGCTGCATCAGCAGTTTTTTTTCCTTCACTTTCAGTACCGTTGTGCATGAAAACTATCAGTAGATCCGGAAGCTGATTATATTAATCGGTAAAGCCTTTCTTTGACAGGTCCTTTCAAAATCCAGATTAAAAGCAACCGTCAACGTGTTAAAGGGAGGAAAAATAAATTTATCTTCAACACAACAGACAGCGAGAGAACCATTCAGGTTAAAATAACAGGCTCTGTGAAACAAGTTAACTTGAACTGTTCAAAGTAAGTGAAAATAGTTACATGAAATATTTGGGTAATTCATTCGTGATAAATTGTATCTCAAAGTGTATTAACAACTAAAAACTGCAGCATTATTGAAGCATATTTGTAAAGTGAAGATCGGTGATATAGATCACAAATAGCAAGTCTGATGCATGAAAGTAGAAAGTGCTCACCTGGCCAAACGTAATGGAATTGAATGTTGTGGACACAGTATGGTTGTGTTTCTTGCATCCAACAAACCATCTGCTCAAGAAACTAAAGATGGCCCAGTGGCATCGATAGGTTCAGTTTAGTTTAGAGATGTAGTGCGGAAACAAGCCCATCAGCCCACTGAGTCCGTGCCAAACAGCAATCCATGCACATTAACACTATTCTACACACACGAGGGGCAATACGCTCCAGATGTCCCACCACATTCTGTGTAAAAACAAATCTTGCCCCCCACATCTCCATGAAGCTTTCCCCCTCTCACCTTATAGCTATGCCCTCTAGTGTTGGACATTTCCATCCTGGGAAAAAGGTTCTGACTGTCTATCCTATCTATGCCTCTTCCAATTTAAATATACTTCTGAAGATCCACCTCCAATTTTCTGGCACCCTTTGTTCCAGAGCCTTTCTGGATTATCTGTCTTGCCGGACTAACGGAGGTCACAGCTTCGGGAGGGGGGAAGCAAGATTCTGATCCACAAAGTCGAGTCGGCCGCAGAATTCAGCTATGGGAATGATTTTTAAAGACTGTATACTTCCCCCATCTATAATTTTGAACACCTCTATCAGATTGCCCCTCAGTCTCATGCACTCCAAGGAATTCATTTGGCGCTTACACATAGCACGTATGCCCATAGGATATACCACAGGTTCTCAAGTCGTGGCAACATCCTCATGAATTTCTCCTGCGTTCTTTCCAGCTTAATGACATCCTTCCTATAGCAAGTGACCAAAATTGAGCACAATACTCCAAATGCAGCCTCACCACGTTTTGTACAACTGTACAAACATTCCAACTTCTGCATTCAAACTGATAAATGCCGATGTACAGGAAGTCTTCTTGACCACCCTGTGTTGCCACCATACAGACAGCATTTATATTCAGGATCGAACCCGAGTCTCTGGTGCTGTAAGGAAGCAATTCTACCGCTGTGCCAGCGTGCCGCCAAATCCTTATTGACTGATCTTTACAGACGAAAAGAAAATAATTTGTCCAGCGTGTACATGAGCAAATATAATAAAATAATAGCACGAATCAAAATATCCACCATCATAATGCACAAATGTTTTGTTTCTGATTCTAAGAGATGTGCCTTTGCACTTTGCATACTTACAGCTATTTGACCATCATCTGTTCTCTTTTCCAAGACAAAATGGTTCACTTCCTGAAGGCATTAAACTGATTAAAAATAACCTCAAATTCAAAGCACCCATGAAGGAAAGTTATGCTGGCATCTATGTGTGTGTCGCATCCAACCAACATTGGAAGTTGTCAGCACAGTTGGAGATTGAGATTACTTCGGATGAAAAACAATGTATGTATTAATATTATACTAAAACCAATTTTATATTGGACAGAAATGGTTCACGGTAACATCAGAGGTGTTTGAATGCTGATGTGAATTTTCACAGATTTAGTATTGTGATAGTGCATTCTCTTCAACGGTTCTTTTACGTTATTGTTGTGAAATGTCTTCAACGCCAATAATTTGATTGTATTGTGAATGGCCCTGATTATGAAATGTTGGTTATGATCGAGATAACATTACTAGGTACATAATGCTTTGAAGTTTAACGTAGCATCGACAGGCAATAGTTGCCACCCCCCTTATTGACTGATGAAGCAGCTGAAGAGGTTTGGGACAACAATCCTACCCTGAGGAAGACTCAAACTCCAATATTCCACAGCAAACGATCTAAGTGTGTCACCCTCTCGTGGTAGCTGAAACCCTCTAATTCAGGCAGTAATCTGCTAAACCTCCTCTGCACTCTCTTCAAAGCCTCCACATCCTTCTATAATAGGGCGACTGGAAATGCATGCAATATTCCAAATGCAGCCTAACCAAAGTCTTATAGAGCTGCATCATGAATTCCTGACTCTTATACTCAATGTACACGACAATAAAGGCAAGCATACCATACCTTCTTTATCACCCTATCTACTTGTGCTGCCACCTTCAGTGAGCTATGAACTTGGACTCCAAGATCTACTTGTACATCAATGCTGTTAAGGGTTTTGCCATTAACTGCATGCTCTCTCCTTGCATTCAGTCTCTCAAAGTACAACACCTCGGGTATGAAACTCCAGTAACCATTTCTCTGCCCATTTCTGGAGCTGACCTACGTCCACTGTATCTTCTGATAGCCGTCCTCACTGCCTGCAACTCCTCCAGATTTGGTGTTGTCAGCAAACCCACTCACCAACCCACCTACATTTATGTCCAAGTCATTGATATAGATCACAAACAGCACAGATCCTTGCAACACTACACTGGTCACAGGCCTCCAGCCAGAATATCTGCCTTCCACCACAACCCTCTGTCTTCTAAGAATAAGTCAGTACTGAATCCATACAACCAAGTCATCGTGAATCCCATATATCTTCTGGATCAGCCTACCATAAGGGACCATATCAAAACCCTTACTAGAATCTACATATACAACATCCACCACCCTACCTTCATCAATCTCCTTTGTCACTGCCTTCAAAAACTCATGGCAGTAAGAGACGACCTGCAGGGTACAAAGCCTTTCTGGCTGTCACTACTTAGCCCAATCTCACAAGTTCACAGGTTATAGGAGTAGAATTAGGCTATTTGGCCCATCGAGTACACTCTGCCGTTCAATCATGGCTGATCTCTGCCTCCTAATCCCATTTTCCTGCCTTCTCCCCATAACCTTTGACACCTGTTTTTGTCTATATCTGCCTTAAAAATGTCAACTGACTTGGCTTCCACAGCCCTCTGTGGCGATAAATTCCACAGATTAACTACCCTCTGACTAAAGAAGTTCCTCCTCACCTCCTTTCTAAAAGAGCGCCTTTTAATTCTGTGGCTGTGTCCTCCGGTCCTAGACTCTCCCACCAGTGGAAACATCTTTTCCACATCCACTCTATCCATGCCTTTCATTATTCTGTAAGTTTCAATGAGGTCCCCCCTCAACCTTCCAAAATCCAGCGAGTGGAGGCCCAGTGCTGCCAAACGCTCATCATATGCTGATCCACTCATTCCTGGGATCATTCTTGTAAACCTCCTCTGGATCCTCTCCAGAGCCAGCTCATCCTTCCTCAGATATTGTGCCCAAATTTGCTCACAGTACTCCAAATGCCGCCTGACCAGCACCTTTAATGCAGATAAGTGTGATTTGTTGCATTTAGGGAAATTAACCTGCGGCAGGGCTTTCACAGTGAGTGGTCGGGTTCTGGGGAGTGTCGAATGTGTACAGGCACAAAGTCACCTGAAAATGGCACCACAGATGGAAAGTATGGTAAAGAAAACATTGGTCTTCATCAGTCAAGATATCAAGTGTAGAAGTCAGAATGTTATGTTTACAGTTGTACAAGACGTTGGTAAAGTCACATTTGGAGCACTGTGCTGAGTTTTGTTCACCCTATTGCATGCAGGCACAGCAGGCAGTGAAGAAAGCCAATGGATTGTTGGCCTTCATAACAAGAGGAATTGAGTATAGGAGCAAAGAGGTCCTTCTGCAGTTGTACAGGGCCCTAGTGAGACTGCACCTGGAATACTGTGTGCAGTTTTGGTCTCCAAATTTGAGGAAGGATATTCTTGCTATTGAGGGCGTGCAGCGTAGGTTTACTAGGTTAATTCCTGGAATGGCGGGACTGTCGTATGTTGAAAGACTGGAGCGACTAGGCTTGTATACACTGGAATTTAGAAGGATGAGAGGGGATCTTATCGAAACATATAAGATTATTAAGGGGTTGAACACGTTAGAGGCAGAAAACATGTTCCCAATGTTGGGGGAGTCCAGAACCAGGGCCATAGTTTAAGAATAAGGGGTAGGCCATTTAGAACTGAGATGAGGAAAAACTTTTTCAGTCAGAGAGTTGTGAATCTGTGGAATTCTCTGCCTCAGAAGGCAGTGGGGGCCAATTCTCTGAATGTATTCAAGAGAGAGCTAGATACTCTTAAGGATAACGGAGTCAGGGGGTATGGGGAGAAGGCAGGAACGGGGTACTGATTGGGAATGATCACATTGAATGGAGGTGCTGGCTCGAAGGGCCGAATGGCCTCCTCCTGCACCTATTGTCTATTGTCTTTTGTCTACTGTAGGAAGGATGTCACAAAGCTGGAAAGAATGCAGAGAAGATTTGTGAGCATGTTGCCACAACTTGAGTACTTTAATTATAGGGCGAGATATGGCAGGCTAGGACTTTATTCCTTACAACACAGGAGGCTGAGAGGTGATCTTATAGAGGTGTACAAATTTATGAGGGGCATACTTTGGATGAGTCTGTTATCTTGGTTCGGGGACTCAAAACATAGATACAGTACATAGAAACATCAGAGGACACAGGTTGAAGATGAGAGACGAAAGATTTAATAGAAATCTAAGAGACAACATTTTCACTCGGAGCACAGGGGGTATATGGAACAAGCTGCCAAAGGAGGTCTCGAAAAAGGGTCTGAAGAAGGGTCTCAATCCGAAACGTCACCCATTCCTTCTCTCCTGAGATGCTGCCTGATCTGCTGAGTTACTCCAGTATTTTGTGAATAAATACCTTCGATTTGTACCAGCATCTGCAGTTATTTTCTTACATTAAGCTGCCAAAGGAGGTCGTTGAGATTGGTACTATAACACCATTCACAAGACACTTGGACAGGTACTTGAATAGGAAAGGTTAAGAGGGATAAGGGCTAAGTGCAGACAAATGGGCCTAGCTTACGATGTGCATCTTGGTTGGTATGAATGTGTTGGATTGAATGGCCTGTTTCCATGCTATAACTGCGTATCTGCTTCTCTTGACAATTGGGAGCCATGTCGTATACCTGGAGCAAGGTGATTGCCCTTTTTTAAACTCTACTGCTGTGCCAACATCCCCTCCAGCTCCCCCTCCTTCAGAATGGCGGTAATCAATATTACTCTGCCCCCTCCTCTTTCACTTCTTCGCCTTTCATGCTTGAAGTTGCCGTACCCTGGAATGTTGAGTCCCAGTTCTGCTGTCCTTTGAATGACCTCTTTGTTTCAGCAATAATGCCATATTTCCATGCGCTGATCAATACTCTGAAGTTCGCCTGCCTTAAATATGACTTACATATTTTGTAGCGATACTTGAAACGTCAAGGGGATTTTAATGCTCGTCTTACTATCGAAATCCACCAGCAATCAATCGCAATAAATAAATGAAGTACTGTTGTTGAAGGATTTAATGATTGTTATTTATAATTTCAGGGATTGTTTTAAGAGCCACATTGATAACATCGTGCGTGATTTTTGCAGCCAGTGTCTGTTTTTTCATTATTTTGAGATGGTAAGTCGGCAAAACCCAGGTATATAGAACTGATGTTGATCCAAAAGTATTCAGGTATGTTTCCAAAACTCTTTTCCTTCCAAACATTTCTCCTAAAACCATTGGCCTGACTTGCAGTCTTGTGCAGTTCCACAAACTCCACGACCCAAATGTTTTTGGTGTTGGCAAAGGCACAGAGTCTCTGTTGTGTTGCACACCAATGACTGACTTGGTTGCGCCCCTTTGCAGCAAGATTATTATGCAGCACCTGAGGCCCGTGTTGGGTGTTACTGAATGGCCTGATGGACTTTCATTTTGTGTGCAGTACCATTGCGAGCACGTGTAAGAAAGTAGAGACTCGGGCTAGGTCTAGTTGACAGTGGAATGGCACATGGGTGTAAGGGGTAGAACTGGGGGCAAGGACAGAGGTGAGGGAGAATGTGGAAGTTGTATCAGCATCAGAAGGGGAATGGTAGTCATACAAAGTTTAGTTTCGTTTTTAGTTTAGAGATAAAGCGCAGAAACAGACCTTTCGGCCCACCGAGTCCGCACCAACCAGTGATCCCCGCACATTAACACTGTCCTACACACACTAGGGACAATTTACAGATACACCAAACCAATTAACCTACATGCCTGTACGTCTTTGGAATGTGGGAGGAAACCGAAGATCTCGGGGAAAACCCACGCGGTAATGGAGAGAACGTACAAACTCCGTACAGACAGTACTCGTGGCTGGGATCGAACCTGGGTCTCTGACGCTTGTAAGGTAGCAACTCTACCGCTGTGCCGCCCGATGATGCGAAATCATTTGGAATATTGCGTGCAGTTCCGGTTTCCCCATTACCAAAAGCACGTAGAGGCTTTGGAAAGGGTGCAGAGGAGGTTTACCAGAATAATGGTTGGATTAGAGGGGATTAGCTCTATGGAGAGGTTTTGCTCTGGAACAATCAATCAGAGGCATAGATTGGGTACACATTACAACTTTCTCCCCGGGATGGAAAAATCAAATACTGGAGGGCATGGCTTTAAGGTGAGACTGGCCAAGTTTAATGGAGAGGCGCGAGGCAAGTTTATTACAGAGAGTGCTTGGAACAGCCAGCGGTGGTAGTTGAGGCAAATACAATAGACATTTATTCACAAAATGCTGGAGTAACTCAGCAGGTCAGGCAGCATCTCAGGAGAGAATTAATGGGTGACGTTTCGGGTCGAGACCCTTCTTCAGACTGAAGAGTTTCATTCAGTCTGAAGAAGGGTCTCGACCCGAAACGTCACCCATTCCTTCTCTCCTGAGATGCTGCCTGACCTGCTGAGTTACTCCAGCATGTTGTGAATAAATACCTTCGATTTGTACCAGCATCTGCAGTTATTTTCTTATACTACTTTAAATACAATAGACATGTGCCTATCTACTTGTGCCCTACTTGTTCTGTGTTCTATGTTCATGGACTTCGATGTTTGATATCAGTGGATGGGTATGGTTATACATTCATAGTAGATACAAAACTCACACAAAACATTTTTGGGGTGTTCAAGCAGATAAATATGAGAGGCAAAGAGCTGAAAACAAGGGCTCCCCAGACATTACCTCTCTGGGGAGTAGGAAGGAACTGCAGATGCTGGTTTAAACCGAAGATACCCACAAAAAGACAGCATCTCTGGAGAAAAGAAGCAGGTGATGCTTCGAAGGGTCACCTACTCCTTTGCTCCTGAGATGCTGCCTGACTTGCTGAGTTACTCCAGCTTTTTGTGTCTACCTTTTTCCTCTCTGGAAATGTCAATAAACATCGCTGCAGCCTAGAAAGCAGTGGGTCATATTCTACAGGCTACAGCAAATAATAGGTTTGCAAGCCCTCTGCATTGAGTTTACAGAGGCTGGAGTTACATTCATTTCTCAATGATGTATCATCATAGTTCTCATCAGCAATGGCAAATGTTGGCTCTGCACCATTGCGGGATGCATTCAGCAACATCTTTGGTCTCAAAGTCCCAAGTTCTATGCTGTGAGCAAGAGGTGTTTGTGGACTTTGTGGAATCAATTACTGATTTTCTTGTTAAATCCTAGTCAGTTCACATGTGATGTCCTATCCTTGTCTTTCCAGTTCATGAACTATTATACAGACTGAATCTCCGTTCCCTTGTGGCTTAAGTCAACATTCAGTTTAGTTTAGAGATGCAACATGGAAACAGACTCTTCGGCCCACTGATTCTGCCCTGACCAGCGATCACCCATACACTCAGTCTATCCCACATACTGGGGACAATTTACAGAAGCCAATTAACCTACAGACCAGTACGCCTTTGATATGTGGGAGAAAACAGGAGCACCCTGAGAAAATCCACATGGTCACAGGCAGAACGTACCAACTCCATACTGGCACCATCTGGAGTCAGGGTTGAACCTGGGTCACAATTTTCCGCTGCACCCCTATGCCACCGATACTTACATCGTGTTCGTTTTGTTTCTTGCATGTGCACCTCCAGATTGATTTGGACAAGCCTCGAACATTTCACACAATGAGGTTGTGTTGAGGTTTAATAACTTTGAATGAAGAAACAAGGAGGCTGCAGATGCTGGTTTAGCAAGGAAAGACCCAAAAATGCTGTAGTGACTCAGTGGGGCAGGCAGCATCTCTGGAGAGCATGGACAGGTGATGTTTCGGGTTGGGACCCTTCTTCAGACTGGTTGCAGGGCTGGAGGGAGAGACAGCTAAAGAGTGGAGTGGCAGGGCAAAGCATGGCATAACAGATCTCCTGGTGAACACTGAAACGTAACACTAATTTGGAAGACGTACAAGTAAATCACTTTATTTGGAAGGATTGGAATTCTCCTGGAATTTATTGGGGATGTAACATAGAATGGATAAGGGAGAGCCAGTGGATGTGGTGTATCTGGACTTTCAAAAAGCCTTTGATAAGGTCTCACACAAGAGATTAGTGTGCAAAATTAGAGCACATGGTATTGGGGGTAGGGTATTGACATGGATAAAGAACTGGTTGGCAGACAGGAAACAAAGAGTAGGAATTAACGGGTTCTTTTCAGAATGGCAGGCAGGGACTAGTGGGGTGCCGCAAGGCTCGGTGCAGGGACCGCAGCTATTTACAATATATATTAACGATTTAGACGAGGGAATTAAATGTGACATCTCCAAGTTTGCGGATGACACAGAGCTGGGTGGCAGAGTGAGCTGCGACGAAGTTGCAATGAGGCTGCAGGGTGACTTGGATAGGTTGGGTGAGTGGGCAGATGCATGGCAGATGCAGAATAATGTGGATAAATGTGAGGTTATCCACTTTGGTGGCAAGAAGAGGAAGGCAGATTATTATCTGAATGGTGTCAGATTAGGAAAAGGGGAGGTGCAACGAGACCTGGGTGTCCTTGTACATCAGTCACTGAAAGTAAACATGCAGGTGAAGCAGGCAGTGGAGAAAGCTAATGGCATGTTGACCTTCATTACGAGTGGATTTGAGTTTAGGAGCAAGGAGGAGTATTGTGAGCAATTTTTGTCTCCTAATTTGAGGAAAGACATTATTGCTATTGAGGGACTGCAGCGTAGGTTCACCAGGTTAATTCCTGGGATGGTGGGACTGAAATATGGTGAAAGAATGTGTCGACTGGGCTTGTGTTCACTGGAATTTAGAAGGATGAGAGGGGATCCTATAGAAACGTGTAAAATTATTTTGGGATTGGACAGGGTAGATGCAGGAAAAATGTTCCCAATGTTGGTTGAGTCCAGAACCAGGGGTCACAGTTTAAGAATAAGGGGGAAGGCCATTTAGGACTGAGGCGAGGAACCATTTTTTCACCCAGAGATTTGTGAGTCTGTGGAATTCTCTGCCACAGAGGCAGTGGAGGCCAATTCACTGGATGTTTTGAACAGAGAGTTAGATTCAGCTATAAGGGCTAAAGGAATCAAGGGATGTGGGGAAAATGCAGGAACGGGGTACTGATTTTGGTTGATCAGCCATGATGATATTGAATGGCGGTGCATGGTTCGAAGGGCCGAATGGCCTATACTTGCACCTATTTTTCTATTTTTCAATGTTTCTCTGACTGGTTGGGTACCTAGATGGCAGGAAGGGAAGAGGTGAAAGAACAGGTGACATACCTCCAAGGTCCATGATATGGCTAATAAATGGCCCTGGCCAACAGAATCAATGGGAATTCAAAAACCTTTTACAAATCTATTGGAAGCAAGAGTACAGGCCGGGGAAGAGGAGACTCCCACACAGACCAAAAGGAAGGTCTTTGTGAGGATATGTGTGGTGGCCTCATTGATTTCTTTATGTTAGTTCTCACCAGGAAGAAGGATGTGGAGGATAACAAGTTGGAAGAGGTGTATTCTGATGGTCAGGAACACGTGTGTATCAGGAAGGTGGATGTGTCGGCGATATTAATGCACATCAAGTAGCTAAATGCCCAAGGCCTGATGAAATCTATCCCAGGGTGTTATGTGAAGCAAGGGAGGAGATTGCTGGGGCTCTCAATGAGATTTTGTGCCTCGCCTTCAGTCACAGGCAAGGTATTGGAAAGCTGGAGGATAACTAATAGACAATAGACAATAGGTGCAGGAGGAGGCCATTCGGCCCTTCGAGCCAGCACCACCATTCAATGTGATCATGACTGATCATTCTCAATCAGTACCCCGTTCCTGCCTTCTCCCCATACCCCCTGACTCCGCTATCCTTAAGAGCTCTATCCAGTTCTCTCTTGAATGCATTCAGGGACTTGGCCTCCATTGCCTTCTGAGGCAGTGAATTCCACAGATTTACAACTCTCTGACAGAAAAAGTTTTTCCTTATCTCCGTTCTAAGTGGCCTACCCCTTATTCTTAAACTGTGGCCCCTGGTTCTGGAAACTGTGGCTCCTGGTTCTGGTTTAATGTTGCTCCATATTCAAGAAGGGTGCTAGGCATAAACCAGGAAACTACTGGCAGGTGAGGCTTACATCAGTCATGAGGAATCTATTGAAAATAATTCTTAGTGATAGGATTTATGATCACTTGATGATAGGAGGCAGAGAGGAGTGATGGAAGGTGTTTTCCTGATTGGAACCAGTGATATACCATATGGATCAGTGCTAGCACCTTTGTTGTTTCTCATTGATTTAGATGAGAATATCTGTGGTGAGATGGAGAAGTTGCTGATGATAGAGATTAGCGGAGGTGTCGATAGCAAGCATGGTTGCCTCAGGATACAGAGAGACATAGATCAGTTAGTAAATTGGGTGGGGCAGTTGCAGATTAAATTTAATCTTGATAAGGGCAGCACGGTGGCGCAGCGGTAGAGTTGCTGTCTGAAACACTTGCCGTGCCAGAGACCTGGGTTCAATCCCGACTACGGGTGCCGTCTGTATGGAGTTTGTACGTTCTCCCCGTGACTGCGTGGTTTTCGCTGAGATCTTCGGTTTCCTCACAAACTCCAAAGACGTACAGGTTTGAAGGTTAATTGGCTTGGTATAAGTTTTAAATTGTCCCAAGTGTGTGTAGGTTATTGTTGTGCCGGGATTCATTATTGTTAATGAGTGCAGATTCGGTGGGCCGAAGGGCCTGTTTCCGCACTGTATGTCTAAAACTAAAAGTGGAAGCTAATGTATTTTGGGTATTCTGATACTGGCAGGACATTGCCAGTAAATGCAGAGACCTTAGAAGGGTTGATGAACAGCAGGGCTTTGGGGTGTAAGTATATAGCTCCCTGAAATTGGCAATGCAAGTAGTTGAGGTAGTGAAGAAGTCTTTTAGCTTGCTTGCCTGTATGGGGAGGGATGATATGCACAGGAGTAGCGATATCATGTTGCAGCTATACGAGACATTGGTTAGGCCTCACTTCCAATATTGCGCGCATTTCCGGTACTGACCCGAAAAATCACCCATCCCTTCTTTCCAAAGATGCTGCCTGTCCCGCAGAAATACTCCAGCATTTTGTCTATTTTCAGTGTAAACCTGCATCTGCAGTTCCTTCCTACATCTACCTACTGCAGTGTTTGGCTACTGTTGTTGAGAACTTAACTCTTACCAGCATTGATGTGCAGGGGGATCTTGACGTTCGTTCATAGCTCACCAAAGGTAGCCGTACCATTCTACACCCTGAGTAGATAGGGTATTAAGGAAGGCATAATGTATGCTTGCCTTCATTAATTGGGGCACTGAATGTAAGAGTCAGGACGTCGTGATGCAGCTCTATAGACAATAGACAATAGGTGCAGGAGTAGGCCATTCGGCCCTTCGAGCCAGCACCGCCATTCAATGTGATCATATAGTATTTTGGTTAGGCCACATTTGGAGTATTGTGTGCACTTCTGGTCGCCCCTGTATGGGATAGACATGGAAGCTTTGGAGAGGGTGCAGAGGTGGTTCACCAGAATGTTGCCTGGGTTTGAGAGGTTCAGCTACAGGGAGAGTTTGGATAGACTTGGATAGTTTGTGACTCTGAAACATCTGAAGTTGAGGGGACACTTGATAGAAGTATATAAAATTATGAGTGGCTTAGAAAGGGTAGACAGTCAGAACCTTTCCCCCAGGATGGAAATGTCCAACACTAGAGGGATAGCTGTCGAGGTGAGAATAGAAGTGCAGGGACTCCAGGGATATGGATCATGTGCGGTCAGATGAGACCAGTTCAGCTAGTCATCATGTTCAACACAAATATTGTGGGCTGATGGGCCAGTTCCTGTTTTATTGTACTGTTCTGTAGTCTGAAGAAGGTACTTGACCCGAATCTTCACCTATTCCTTTTCTCCAGAGATGGTTGTAGGAGCCATTTTGCAGTTATTAGTTATTTTTGCTTATTGATATTATTACCTTGTATCCTGCTGTAGTTTGGACACTATAGAGTTAATGCAATGCTTACGTAGGGGCTGGGCGGAGCCAGAGTACGGGCAGTTGGGTATGTGTTGGCAGAGTGTGTGAGCTGGGAGGTGCTGACAGAGGGTCAGCTAGAAGCTCCGCCAAAAGATTTGTCAGCCATGATGTAATCGCCTGTAAGTTTTATTAACAAGAAGATTAATACAAACTGCGTCGAAGTTATATCTGGCAATTCGTAACGATCGCATAGACTGTGGTAAGATATGGAATTTTACCTAGCAATTAATAACCAGTCGATGACAAGAGATATGCCAATATGTTTATTGCACCTTCAAATAAAGAAGACTAACTATTAAACGTCAAGGAGGATCTCTGTTATTGGTTGTTCGAGTTATTACGCTTATCGCTGACCCAGTCTATGCAAGTGGCAGCTTGGGAGCTAATTGAGATGGACGAGAAGCTGGCCGCTACAATGGTGTTTGTCCCGCTTAGTTACTCCAGCATTTTGGGTCTATCTTTGGTGCAAACCAGCATCTGTAGTTCCTTCCCAACCATTTATACTGTTCTATGTCCTATGTTCTACATTCTATGATCATCAAGGACCACTACCATCCTGACCACGCTTTCTTCGTGTTGATGTCGTCAGTAAGACGATGCAAGAGCTTAATAACAATTACCTCCAAGTTCATGAACAGCTTGTTGCCATCTCCCATCAGGCTCTGATCTACACTGCCCAACCCTAATCACTACCCTACCCACTAAACTACTGTTGACTTATTATAGGAAGAGGTGGAGAAATGTGGTGATTTATTTTTAGATTTAGAGATACAGCGCGGAAACAGGCCCTTCAGCCCACCGGATCCGCGCCGCCCAGCGATCCCCGCACACTAACACTAGCCTACACACACTAGGGACAATTTTTACATTTGCCCAGCCAATTAACCTACATACCTGTACGTCTTTGGAGTGTGGGAGGAAACCGAAGATCTCGTAGAAAACTCACGCAGGTCACGGGGAGAATGTACAAACTCCGTACAGACGGCGCCCGTAGTCAGGATCGAACCTGAGTCTCCGGCGCTGCATTCGCTGTAAGGCAGCAACTCTACCGCTGCGCCACCGCGCGAAATGTAAACAAATTGTCTACATTTTTACAGTGTTGTAAACAATTTTCTAACCTGATACTCATTAAATGTTTGAGATCAAATTGTCGTTAAAATGTATTAAAATGTTGAAATTTTGTTTTGCAGGCATAGAAAAAAGCAACTGATAGTTATTCCCCAGGTGAGGAAAAAAATATATTTTATTCACAGCTCCTTGAAGGTTATACTTGTTGCATAACTCCCATAGCTCATCATTGGTACCTCCACTGAATTCCTGGATAAAAGTTTCAAGTATATTGGAGGGGAATCTATGCTTGGAGTGGGAGGATGTAGGTGAGGTCGTAAACGTGTCGTTTGCATTTGCATTCACCGAGGAGAAGGACTTGGATGACAAAAAGATCAGTCAGGAAAATACTAGGGCAGACAAAATGTGTAGGAAGGAACTGCAGATGCTGGTTTAAATCGAAGATAGAAACAACATGATGGAGTAACTCAGCGGGACAGACACCATCTCTGGAGAGAAGGAATGGGTGACGTTTCGGGTCGACTCTGAGAAAGGACCTCCACCCGAAATGTCTCCCATTCCTTCTCTCCAGAGACGCTGCCTGTCCCGCTGAGTTACTCCAGCATTTTGTGTCTATCTTCAAAATACTAGGGCAGTTTGAAATCGAGGAGGAGGTGATGCTGAGGCCCTTGAAGAACATCAAGGTGGATGTCTCCAGAGCCTGAAGGAATCTATCCCAGGTTATTGAGAGGGAGGCAAGAGAGGAGATTGTAGACTCCTGACGAGAATCTTAGTTTCTTTACTATTCTTCTCTGTAGGTAGATATTCTATTTGGAAGTACATATATATATCTTAACTTTCTAACATGCATGAAGATAGACTGTGTGAATATGTAACATGTATGAATACCCTGGGTCTGATCAGATATATCCGAGTACTCTGTGGGAAGCTAGTGAAGAATGCTAGAGAAGATGCCCCAGCTAAGATATATGTATCGTCATTAAATATGGGTGAGGTGTTAAAAGACTGGAGGGTGGCAAATGTTGTGTCTCTTTTGAAGAAGTGCTGCAAGGATAAGTCTGGGAACTACAGGCCAGTGACTCTAACATCTCTGGTCATAAAGTTATTAGAGAGTATTCTGAGGGTTAAGAGATATTGGCATTTCGATAGACAAGGCGTGATCAGGGATAATCAGCGTGGTTTTGTATTTGGGAGATGGTGTCTCATGAATCTGATTACGTTTTTTGAAGATGTGACCAAAAAGGTTGATGAAGGCAGAGCTGTAGACGTTGTATATGTGAATTTCAGCAAGGCACTTGAGGAGGTTCCGCATGGTAGCGTGCTCTGAAAGATTGGTTCGCATGGGATCCAGGGGGAGATAGCTGAATGAATAGGAGGTAGACACAAAATGCTGGAGTAACTCAGCGGGTCAGGCAGCATCTCTGGAGAGAAGGAATGGAAACAGGCCCTTCAGCCCAACTTGCCCACACTGGCCAACATGTCCCATCAACACGAGTCCCACTTGCTTGTGTTCATATCCCTCCAAACCTGTCCTATCCATGTACCTGTCTGACTGTTTCTTAAAAGTTGGGATAGTCCCAGACTCAACTTCCTCCTCTGGCAGCTTGTTCCATACACCCACCACCCATTGTGTGAACAAGTTACCCCTCAGATTCTTGACGAGTTACCCCTCAGATTCCTATTATATACTTTCCCCTTCGCCTTTTACCCATGTCCTCTGGTCCTTGATTCCCCCACTCTGGGCAAGAGACTGTGCATTGACTCGATCTATTCCTCTCATGATTTTACACACCTCGAGAAGATCATCCCTCATCCTCCTGCACTCCAAGGAATAGAGTCCCAACCTACTCAACCTCTCCCTATAGAGGTACGCTGATGGTTTGGACTGCCTGCTCATCACAGAAACACAGAGCACATGAAAGCTATGAATGCTGTGAAAGTGCAATGTGTAAAATACGACCTAAGTGGAAAAAGTCATAAAACCTCTGAGGTGAGAAAATGTATTGATTTAGCATAGGATAGACATAAAATGCTGGAGTAACTCAGCGGCACAGGCAAAATCTCTGGAGAGATGCTGCCTGTCCCACTGAGTCACTCCACCATTTTGTGTCTATCTCTGGTTTAAACCAGTATGTGCAGTTCCTTCCTACACATTTTCTTTAGCATTATCTTGAATGTTTACAGCGCCCCTACCCAAGAGCTGTGTCCTAAAATGGTTGACATGGGTTTATAATTTTCATTTTTCAGCAATATTCAATTCAAAACTTTGGATACCAAACCAGCACGGAGGACTGTCGCAGCATTAAAACTCCGCAAGATCGCGCAAGAGGTGCAGGCTCTGTTTGTACACCAGCGGATTCCCCAAAGGACATTGCATCAACAGATGGAATCAACAAATGATCATTCAACCTGTTCCTCACAGAATGCGACAATGTCTAACAGTTCCGCGTGGTCTGTTACATTTCAGCTCGAATCAAACAATCATGAGCTTGTAGTTTGCAGCATGCAGTTTAAATTCATTTAGTGGCTTCTGCACCGTAAGAAAGGACTAATGGTTGGCAGGTTGTGCTCAGATAGTGGGTATTGGTTACACAATCAGTCACAATGTTGTTTTGCATTTATCCTATAGAAACTCCACAGTTTAGCTAAAATGGTTAAACCAAAGATGAAAACTTAGGTCAATGATTACCTTTCTTTAACTCTACCATTTTTCACATTTAAAATGGTGTAATTGTTCCAAATTTCTTTTCCATTAAAAAATTTCAGGAGAATTTTATTATTAAAATGCATTATTAATTCAGCATAAAGTATAAATTGTGTTTACTAATGGTGAATAATGCTAAACAGCTGTGTTAGGTGTAGAGTGCACCTAGAGCAAAGGTCATAGGGGAAGTACAAATACATCTAATTTTAGAAACATAAAAACATAGAAAATAGGTGGAAGAGGCCATTCGGCCCTTCAAGCCAGCACCGCCATTCATTGTGATCATGGCTGCTCATCCACAATCAATAACTCGTGCCTGCCTTCTCCCCATATCCCTTGATTCCACTAGCCCCTAGAGCTCTATCTAACTCTCTCTTAAATCCATCCAGTGAATTGGCCTCCACTGCCCTCTGTGGCAGAGAATTCCACAAATTCACAACTCACTGGGTGAAAATGTTTCTTCTCACCTCAGTTTTAAATGGCCTCCCCTTTATTCTAAGACTAAAGGCCCCTGGTTCTGGACTCGCCCAACATTTCGCACTGTATGTTCTGCTTCTTTATTGATCTTTCTCCGAAACTTCTGTTCACAGCTTGTCCAATGAATATTGATCAGCCACTGTGAGAAGTGACTTGAGGAGAGTTGGAGCAAGGGAGGAGAGTGAGAGTGGAAGCAGAGAGGGGCAGCGTGTGGGGAGAGGGAGTGGGGGCGTGGGGCGAGTGTAAGGGCTGGTGTGTGGAAAGAGTGAGAGTGGGGGGGGGGGTTGGTGTTGTTTCCCAGAGGACACTGATTTTTGGGGCAAGCGGGGCTGCGAGAGTTAATGTAATGCATCAGAGTTAAGTGTGTTGGGTTGGGGGGAGAGGAAGTTATGTGTTCGCCTGCTGCTTTATTCCCTGGAGCAAACTGGACATGGGTGATCTTATGGAGGTATATAAAATAATGAAGGGCATATATAAGGTAATGAGTCTAAAGCCAAGGTTGAGAAATCAAAAATTGGAGGGCAAGGTGACAGGAAAATAAATTTAAAGGGGATATGAGGGGCAAATTTTCACACAGAATGTGGTGTGTCTGTGGGGAGTGTGAATGATTGCGAGTGTATGTCTGTGTGAGTTAAACTGAATTTGGTGATAGTTATGGAGTCACAGAGCTGTACAGCATGGACCCAGTCCCTTCAGCCCACCTAGTCCACGCTGACCAGGCCACCACATTGAGCAAGTCATGTTTATGTGCTTTTGACCCATCGACCCTCAGAACGTTTCCGGTCCATAGATCTGTCCAAATGCTTTGAAAATTGAAATGTCTTTGGAAATTAGTAACTGATTTGTGGTGCGTAGCCTAACAAATGAGCACTCAAAAACGATTACAGATGGGACCTATCCATGTTCTCCGGAGATGCTGCCTGACCCGCTGAATTACTCCAGCACTTTGTCTTTTTTCACTCGTCAATCGCCTTCCTCATCTCTTCAAAAATTTCGTTCATGTACGAAAGACTCAATTTACCGCGTACAAAACCATGCTGGTTGTCCCCAATTAACCCATTCTCTCCCAAATGGCAGTAAATCCTATCCTGAAGTATCCTCTCCAACACCTTCCTTCCACTGACATGATTCTCACCAGTTTATAATTCCCAGGCTTCTTCCTAGTTCCCTTCTTAAACCAAGGAACAACATTAGCTGCTCTCTGCTCCTCTGGCACCTCACCTCTGACATCCTTCCTAAATCAAGGTGACCAAAACTGAGTACAATTCACTAAATGTGGCCTCACCAATGTCTTGTACAACTGCAACATGACCTCCCAACTTTTATACTCAATGACCGATGAGGACCAATATGTTGAGAGCCTTCTTAACCACCCGATCTATCTGTGAAACCACTTTCAAGGAACTATGCACCTGCACTCCTAGATCCCTCTGTTCCACAACACTCCCCTGAGCCCTACCATTCCCTGTGTAGGCCCTGCCCATGTTACACTTCCCAAAATGCAACACCTCACATTTTTTCTGTGTTAAATTCCATGAACCATTTCTCAGCCCACCTGCCCAACCGATCTAAATCCTGCTGTAATCTTTGACAACTATCTTCACTATCTGCAATACCACCCACTTTGTGTCATCTGCAAACTTGCTGATCAAGCCATGTATGTTCTCATCCTAATCATTGATATAGATGACAAACAGCAATGGGTCCAGCACCAAACCCTGAGGCACACCACTCGTCACAGACCTCCAGTCTGAGAAACCAAAAGACATGATCTCCCATATACAAAACCATGCTATTTGGTATCAGATAGACACAAAATGCTGGAGTAACTCAGCGGGACAGGCAGCATCTCCGGAGAGGAGGAATGGGTGATGTTTCAGCTCGAGACCCATCTTCAGAAAGTCTGAAGAAGGGTTTGGACCCGAATCGTCACCCATTCCTATTCCTCAGAGATGCTGCCTGTCCCGCTGAGTTACTCCAGCATTTTTTTGTCTATCTTTGGTTTAAACTAGCATCTGCACTTACATCCTACACCATTTGATATCAGCCTGCATCTATCGAAATGCATATATATCTCATCCCTCCGAACACTCTCCAATAACTTGCCTACCACATATGTTAGGCTCACTGGTGTATTGTTCCCAGGCTTCCCTTTGAATAGCGAGATAACATTAACGCTGCCCTCCAGTAGTAGGCACCTCACCCATGCCTAAAGATGATTCGTATATCTCAGCCAGGGTGCCTGCAATTTCCTCTCCAGCTTCTCACCAGAAGGACCTCGACACAAAAAGTTGCCCTTTCCTTCTCTCCTGAGATGCTGCCTGTCCCGCTGAGTTACTCCAGCTTTTTGTGTCTATCTTGGATGCATCTGATCAGGCCCGGGAGATTTGTCTACCTTCATGTGCCTTGGGACATTCAGCACCTCCTCGATTGTAATAAGGACTGTCCTCAAGACATCTCCAATAACTGTCCCAAGTTCCCCAGTTTTCATGAGAAATACTCATTGAGGACCAGTCCATCACCTACAGCTCCACACGTCCGCTTTGGTTTCAATAGACAATAGTCAATAGGTGCAGGAGTAGGCCATTCAGCCCATCGAGCCAGCACCGCCATTCAATGCAATCATGGCTGATCACTCTCAATCAGCGTTCCTGCCTTCTCCCCATACCCCCTCACTCCGCTATCCTTAAGAGCTCTATCCAGCTCTCTCTTGAAAGCATCCAACGAACTGGCCTCCACTGCCTTCTGAGGCAGAGAATTCCACACCTTCACCACTCTCTGACTGAAAAAGTTCTTCCTCATCTCCGTTCTAAATGGCCTACCCCTTATTCTTAAACTGTGGCCCCTTGTTCTGGACTCCCCCAACATTGGGAACATGTTTCCTGCCTCTAATGTGTCCAATCCCCTAATTATCTTATATGTTTCAATAAGATCCCCCCTCATCCTTCTAAATTCCAGTGTATACAAGCCTAATTGCTCCTCAAATTTGGAGACCAAAACCGCACACAGTACTCCAGGTGTGGTCTCACCAGGGCCCGGTACAACTGTAGAAGGACCTCTTTGCTCCTATACTCAACTCCTCTTGTTATGAAGGCCAACATTCCATTGGCTTTCTTCACTGCCTGCTGTACCTGCATGCTTCCTTTCAGTGACTGATGCACTAGGACACCCAGATCTCGTTGAACATCCCCTCTTCCTAACTTGACACCATTCAGATAATAATCTGCCTTTCTATTCTTACTTCCAAAGTGAATAACCTCACACTTATCTACATTAAACTGCATCTGCCATGTATCCGCCCACTCACACAACCTGTCCAAGTCACCCTGCAGCCTTATTGCATCTTCCACACAATTCCCACTACCCCCCAGCTTAGTATCATCTGCAAATTTGCTAATGGTACTTTTAATCCCTTCATCTAAGTCATTAATGTATATCGTAAATAGCTGGGGTTCCAGCACCGAACCTTGCGGTACCCCACTGGTCACTGCCTGCCATTCCGAAAGGGACCCATTTATCCCCACTCTTTGCTTTCTGTCTGTCAACCAATTTTCTATCCATGTCAGTACCCTACCCCAATACCATGTGCTCTAATTTTGCCCACTAATCTCCTATGTGGGACCTTGTCGAAGGCTTTCTGAAAGTCGAGGTACACCACATCCACTGACTCTCCCCTGTCAATTTTCCTAGTTACATCCTCAAAAAATTCCAGTAGATTTGTCAAGCATGATTTTCCCTTCGTAAATCCATGCTGACTCGGAATGATCCTGTTACTGCTATCCAAATGCTCAGCAATTTCGTCTTTTATAATTGACTCCAGCATCTTCCCCACCACTGATGTCAGACTAACTGGTCTATAATTACCCGTTTTCTCTCTCCCTCCTTTCTTAAAAAGTGGGATAACATTTGCTATCCTCCAATCCACAGGAACTGATCCTGAATCTATAGAACATTGAAAAATGATCTCCAATGCTTCCACTATTTCTAGAGCCACCTCCTTAAGTACCCTGGGATGCAGACCATCAGGCCCTGGGGATTTATCAGCCTTCAGTCCCATCAGTCTACCCAAAACCTAATGTGGTTTCTGAGTGGCCTTATTATCTACCGCGTTACCATCTTTTCTCAATCCAATCTCTTTGGATTTTCCTTAATATTTTCTGCCAGAGCAATCTCCTTCCCTCTTGATGCCCTCCTGATTTCCTTCTCATGTGTGCTCCTCAATTTCTGAAACTCCTCCAGAGGTACTTGATCGCAGCTGCCTACACCTGTCCCATGCCTCATTCTTTTCCTGAGCAGAGCCTCAATTTCTCTCTTCACCAAGCTTCCTTACTCCCACCTGCCTTGCCCTTCACTCCAACAGGAACATGCATGCTCTGGACTTTTGTCATCGCCCATTTAAAAGCATCCCACTTTCTTGACAGTCCTTTGCATGCAAACAGCCTGCAGCAATCAACTTCGGCAAGTTCAATAACATCAAAGTTGGCCTTGCCCCAACTCAGAATTTTAACTCGTGCCTTGCCCTGTGTTTATCCTTAACTATTTTATAGCAAATAGAACAATGGCCTTAAGAACAGCTTCGTCCCAACTGTTATCAACACTTAACTCCATCTCGTTTGGTTATCCTGCTATTGTACATTAATATTTGTTGTACTATCTCACACTGCACCACAGTCTTGCACCATTCTATTCTTTTGCACTTGTCATTGTATTTATTGTTGTATTTATCAAAACTGTTTGTATACTGTTTTCTCGTTGAGCTTCATGTTGCAGAGATAGAGTCACACAGCATGGAAGCAAGCCCTTTGACTCAACTCATCCATGCCAACTCGGATGCCCCATCTAAGATGGTACCATTTGTAGGCGTTTGACTCAGACTCGGCTAAACCTTTCCTATACATGTACCTGTCCTAATGTTTTTTGGATTGGCACAACAGTAGAGTTGCTGCCTTGCAGCATCAAAGACCTGGGTTCGATCCCAACTATGGTTGCCATCTGTATGGAATTTGTACGTTTTCCCTGTGACCACATGGGTTTTCTCTGGGTGCTCCAGTTTCCTCCCATATTCCAACGGTGTGCAGGTTTGTAAGTTAATTGGCTTCCGTGAATTATCTCCAGTGTGTAGCATAGATATGGGTAATCGCTGGCCGGCAAGGAATCGGTGGGCTGAAGGGCCTGTTTCCACCTGTATCTCTAAACTCTAACCTCTAAATGATACTTTACCTGTCTCACCTATTTCCTCTGGCAGATCATTCCATCTACCCACCACCCTTTGTATGAAAAGGTTGCCCCACTAGTTATCCTCTCATCTTAAACCTATGCCCTCTAGTCCTTGATCTGCTACCCTGGGAAAAAGACACTGTGCATTCACCCTACCTGGTCCCATCGTGATGGGCACAGTGGAAGAGCTGGTAGAGATGCAGCCTCATATTGCCTGTTGGTTTCTGCAGGGCGTTCCAGTATCCTCCCACATCCCAAAGGTATACAGGTTTGTAGATTAATTGACCTCTGTAAATTGCTCCTCGTGTGCAGGGAGTGGATGCAAAAAGGGATGACATGGAACTCGCGTGATCAAGTGATCGATGGTCAGCGTGGACTCAATGGGCCAAAGTTTCCATTCTGTGTCCCAAGACAAACCTAAACCTTCTCCAGCAGCATGTTCCATATACCCATCATGCACTGAGTGAAAAAGTTGCCCCTCAAGTCCCTATAAAATATTGCTCTTTTCACCTTAAATCTTCATTTATGATTCTATTACCCTGCGTAAAAGACTCTGTGCATTCACCCTATCTATACCCCTCGTGATTTTATATATGTTTAGTTTAGTTTAGTTTCGATACAGTGCAGAAACAGGCCCTTCGGCCCACCGAGTCCGCACCGACCAGCGATTCCCACACATTAACACTATCCACACGAGGGCCAATTTACATTTATACCAAGCCAATTAACCGACAAAACTACATCTTAGGAGTGTGCGAGGAAACCGACGATCTCAGAGAAAGCCCACGCAGGTCACGGGGAGAACATACAAACTCTGTACAGACAGCACCCGTAGTCAGGATCGAACCTGGGCCTCTGGTGCTGTAAGCGCTGTAATGCCACAACTGTACTGCTGTGCCACCGTGCTGCCCTTATGTCTGTTACTCATGTTTATCATGACCATTACCGCCCTCACACCCTGATATCTATAAGGTCAGCCTTGTGCATTCCAGTTTGATTGATGGATCTCATAGATACACTTTGTTATGTATCTTCAAAATCCTCAATAATTGGTTAGGCAGGTTCTCTGCCTAACAAAGCCGTGCTCTGATTAATCTCTGCCTCTCCAATTGTATATTAATCCTATCACCTGTTATTCCTATAAATATTTCCCCAGTAATTTCCCTACCAATGGCAAAGTCCTGTAATTTTGGGTGTATGACTGCTACTCTAAAGGTACAACATTTACAGCCTTCCATGGATCTGGCACCTCACCAGTGGCCAGTAAAGATTGAAAAATTATTGTCAGCTTCCCAGCAATTTCCTCTCTTGTCTGTCATATCAAGCTGGTATCTCAATTGATCCTGTGGATTTAAGCACCTTTAATCCCATTGAAACATCCTTACACCTTACTAGAGACAACTTGTTCTAGAATTTCACTCTGCCTCTCATCGAAGTCGTCAACTACATTGTATATTATAAATACATACACTGTATTGCCTCCCGTTAATACAGTTGAGAATATTCATTTACGATTTACAAAGACTGGAGCGGCTAGGCTTGTATACACTGGAATTTAGAAGGATGAGAGGGGATCTTATCGAAACATATAAGATTATTAAGGGGTTGGACACGTTAGAGGCAGGAAACATGTTCCCAATGTTGGGGGAGTCCAGAACCAGGGGCCACAGTTTAAGAATAAGGGGTAGGCCATTTAGAACTGAGATGAAGAAAAACCTTTTCAGTCTGAGAGTTGTAAATCTGTGGAATTCACTGCCTCAGAAGGCAGTGGAGGCCAAGTCTCTGAATGCATTCAAGAGAGAGCTAGATAGAGCTCTTAAGGATAGCGTAGTCAGGGGGTATGGGGAGAAGGCAGAAACGGGGTACTGATTGAGAATGATCAGCCATGATCACCTTGAATGGTGATGCTGGCTCGAAGGGCCGAATGGCCTACTCCTGCACCTATTGTCTATTGTCTATTGTCTATCTTATTAATATCCCCTGTCTTCTTGCACAAATTGCCGTTTTGATCCCAAACACGCCTTTCCCTGGTTACTATCTTGCCCTTAATATAATTCCAAAATAATTTGGGATTTATTTTCATCTTGTGCACCATGTCCCCACTTTGCCCTGGTAATTTATTTTTTAAAGTACTCCCTAAACTTTCTTCAGGAAGGAACTGCAGATGCTGGTTTACACCAAAGGTTGACACAAAATGCTGGAGTAACTCAGTGGGACGGGCAGCATCTCTGGAGAGAAAGAACGGGTGAGGGTTTGGGTCAAGACCCTTCTTCAGACTGAGACTGAGGCGGGTGGGGGAGTGAGAGAGGGGTAGGTGGGAGGGGGAGCGAGGTGAAGGGCAGAAAAGAGGGAACTGGAAAGTGGGAGAATGTTAGGCAAGAGAGAGGCCAGAAGTGAGAAAGGGAGTTGAGGAGAAGGGGAGGAAGGAGGTGAGTGTAGGAAGTTGGGCGAGGGTGGAGAGTGAGGTGGGAGTTCAGAGTAATTGGATTTGTTTTCTAATTGTCCTCTTAAATCCCTTTTACATTGAGCCAATACAGTGAATCCTTTACTCTGGAAAAAAGACTGTGACTGTTCATCTTATCCATCCTATAAATGATCTTGTGCACCTTAACAACATGTACACCTAAACTTCCTACACTCCAAAGAAAAAAGTCCCAGCCGATCCAACCTCTTACTAGTCCAGGTAACATTTCAACTTTAGATAGTTCCTCTGTCCCTCTCTTCCCCTCCTCCTCCCCAGATCTCCCTCTACCTTCCTGTCTCCACCTATATCCTTCCTTTGTCCCGCCCCCCTGACATCAGTCTCAAGAAGGGTCTCGACCCGAAACGTCACCCATTCCTTCTCTCCTGAGATGTTGCCTGACCTGCTGAGTTACTCCAGCATTTTGTGAATAAATACCTTCGATTTGTACCAGCATCTGCAGTTATTTTCTTATATAACATCCTGATAAATCTCTTCTGCACCCCTTCTATCTTGATGATATCCTTCTTGTAGCTGGGAGAGCAGAACGGCACTCTGTACTCCAAGTGTGGACTCACCGAAGGCGTGTACAGCTGCAGTATGATGGCACCAATGTTTGTACTCAATACCCTTCCCAATGAAGGCAAGTGTGCTCAATGCACTCACCACTCTGTACACATGCCTCACCTCTCTCAGGGAACCATACACTCCCAGATCTCTCTGTTGCTATTGAGGGCGTGCAGCGTAGGTTTACTAGGTTAATTCCCGGAATGGCGGGACTATCATATGTTGAAAGACTGGAGCGACTAGGCTTGTATACACTGGAATTTAGAAGGATGAGAGGGGATCTTATCGAAACGTATAAGATTATTAAGGGGTTGGACATGTTAGAGGCAGGAAACATGTTCCCAATGTTGGGGGAGTCCAGAACGAGGGGCCACAGTTCAAGAATAAGGGTAGGCCATTTAGAACTGAGATGAGGAAAAACTTTTTCAGTCAGAGAGTTGTGAATCTGTGGAATTCTCTGCCTCAGAAGGCAGTGGAGGCCAATTCTCTGAATGCATTCAAGAGAGAGCTAGATAGAGCTCTTAAGGATAGCAGAGTCAGGGGGTATGGGGAGAAGGCAGGAATGGGGTACTGATTGGGAATGATCAGCCATGATCACATTGAATGGCGGTGCTGGCTCGAAGGGCCGAATGGCCTCCTCCTGCACCTATTGTCTATTGTTGTACAACACTTTCCAGGGTCCCACCATTTACTCTGAAAGTCCTAGTTTCAAAAGTCCCACATATTAAAGTGAAATACCTCCTGCTTTTCTGAGTTAAATTTCATTTGCTTTTCCTTGGCCCGCTTTCCCAAATGATCCAGATCCTGATTCTTATACCCAGGACACAAGGGAACATGGAATAAAGAAGAGTACAGCGCAGGAGCTGCACAGTGGCACAGCGGTAGAGTTGCTGCCTTACAGCGAATGCAGTGCCAGGAGACCCTGGTTCGATCCCAACTACGGGTGCTGTACTGTGCGGAGTTTGTACGTTCTCCCCGTGACCTGCGTGGGTTTTCTCCGAGATCGTCAGTTTCCTCCCACACTCCAAAAACGTACTGGTGTGTAGGGTAATTGGCTGGGCAAATGTAAAAATTGTCCCTAGTGGGTGTAGGATAGTGTTAGTGTGCGGGGATCGCTGGTCGGAGCGGACCTGGTGGGCCGAAGGGCCTGTTTCTGTGCTGTATCTCTAAATTGAACTAAAGGAGCAGGTTCTTCAGCCTACAACGTCTGTGCTGAACAAGATGGCTTGGAAAACTACTTTCATCTGCCTGCACAGGATCCATATCCTTATACACCCTGCACATCCATGTACCGATATGAAAGTTTCTTAAACACGACTATCGTATCTGCCTTCCCCATTACTCCTGACAGCGTGTTCCAGGCACCCACCATCTTCGTGTAAAATACTTGCACGCACATCTCCTTTAAACTTTGCTGGTCTTACTTTGAAGCTTTGCTCTCTAATATTTGACATTTCCATCCTGGGAAGTAGCTTCAGTCAATGCCTCTGCTAATTGTCTTATGTACTTCCATCAAGTCTTCCCGCAACCTCCAGTGCTCCAGTCAAAACAATCCAATTCTGTCCGAGCTCTCCTTGTAGCTAATGCCCCCTAATCCAGGCATCCCTCTGGTAAACCTCCTCTGCACCCTTCGAAAGGTTCCACATCCTTCCTGCAATGGGGCGACCAAAACTGCAGACAAAGCACCAATATTCAGGAAGTATCCCAACTAGGAAAACCAACATATGCCTTCTTTACCACTCTATCTACCTGCGTTGCTATTTTTAGGGATTTATGGACTTGGACCTCAAGATCACCCTGTTACTCAATGCTGTTAAGGGTCATACCATTAATCATGTATTTCCCACTTTCATTTGACCTTCAAAGTGCAACTCTTCAAATCTCTCTCGGATTAAACTCCATCTCCCATTTCTTCACCCATTTCTGTAGCTGGTCGATTTCCAGCAGTACATCATGACAGCCTTTCTCACAGTCCGCTGCTCCAGCTGTCTTGGTGTCATCGGCAAACTACTAGCCAAACCGTCTATGTTACGTCCAAGTCATTCACATATATCACAAACAGCAGAGGTCCCACCACAGATCCCTGTGGAACTCCACTAGTCGAAAATTGTCCTTCCACCACAACCCTCTATCTTCCATTAAATTGATTGGAAATGCTTTCCCAATTTACACGTTTTTGTTTTTGTTTTTGGATTTGTTAATATTTTATTTCGAACGTGTAAAACAAAAAAAGACAAAAACAAAACAAAATAACAATAAAATGAAATGAATGATAAACCTCTATATAACTCAATGAATAAATTCTCATAAACAACACAAATTAAATCTTACATGTTCGTAAAGGAATAGGAGGAAGTATACACTTATTTATTCCTACCCCTTTACTACTTATCTCTTAATTCACAAACTTTATCTTATCTACATATATACACACACATACACAAACATATACATACATACATACATATATCCATAAATATGCTACATACATACATTCAGAAATACACATATATGCACACACGCAAACATACATATGTGCAGTTTTTTAACAATTATCCAAATTCTATGTACAACGTGAATATCACACTGGGTCAATTAACTGAAACTTAATCGTCATCACAACCCATCCTCGTTCTTCTACTTCCGGAAAAAAAAATTTTTGTACAACTTCTTGAACTGAGTAATGTTTGTGGTTTGCTTGAGTTCCACATCCACATCATTCCACAATTTCACATACTCTTCATAGTTATACGAACATAAAGTTTCTTTAAATAAACTTTCCTCTCAAATTATAAGCACCCTCCCTGTCAAAGAACATTTTTTTGTATATTGCCTGATAGTAAATTATTTCTTGCTTTATACATTATTTGTGCTGTGTTAAATTCTACTAGATCCATAAACTTCAAGGCATTTGAGTTGGTGTGTTTGCAAAATCCTACATTATTAACTATCCTTATGGGCCTTTCTTGAAGTGTGATAATGGATGTAGGGTGGTTTTGTAAGTGTCACCCCAAACCTCCACACAGTGATTTAAATCTGGCAATGCAAGTGAACAATAAACAATGTACAGCGCTTTGTGATTAAGAATTGCAGTTCTTTCCAGGACTGCAATGCCCCTTGCCAGTTTTGCTCACATGTTTTATATGAGGTTTCCAGCAGATTTTGTGGTTTAATATCACACCTAGAAAATTATTTTCATATACTCTTTCTATATCAACACCATCTATCCTCACTTGTACCTGAGTGTTTATTTTACAATTTCTAAACAACATAATCTTTGTTTTGTTCAAATTTAATGATAACGTTCATAAGATATTGGAGCAGAATTAGACCATTCGGCCCATCAAATCTACTCCGCCATTCAATCATGGCTGATTATCTCTCCCTCTCAACCCCATCCTCCCCATAAGCCTTCTCCCCATAAGCCCTGACACCCGTACTGATCAAGAATCTGCCAATCTCCGCCTTAACAATATCCATTGACTTGGCCTCCACAGCCTTCTGTGGCAATGAATTCCACAAGTCTTTACTTAGGACCATGTTTTCATGGAAAGTTACTCCTTCATAAATTAAGGGGATCTGGATACTTGCTGAATAATTCCGTTGAACAGCTGTGACTGCACAATGAAACAAAACAAAACTAAAGCTCGTGTTAACCACATGGTTCATTTCCTGTATTGTTTCCTGTGCTGTTCTGTCAGTCTAGAGTAATGAGCTAAAGTTGAGAATCTCAGTTGAGAGACTATGGCTAAACTGACAAAACGGAATCATCCACCATTCTGTTTTTTTGCCTTCATAAACCTTGTCCAAGGTAGGTGCTTTTTCTCAATTAAAAACCTCTCTGCCACTAAAGGAGGCTTGAGGATCTTTTGTGTATATATTCTCTTAATCTTGTTGATGCTAAAGTTACATCGGACTTTGAAAAGTTATATCCACATTAACAAGAGAACATTTTCAGGACAAATATTCTGTACCTGGTATGCTTTATACTTCCTAGTTGGAAGCTACAATTCCTGCTTTGTCGTGCAGCGCTGTCAAATCTATTTTATGAAATACCATAGATGGCATGAGGAGGGATGACAGAATTAAGCAGAGGCATGATTCACGACACGATACGATAAAACTATATTTATCCCAGGAGGGAAATTGGTCGTCTTCATCTTAGGGAAATTCATCTTAATTCTTTGACAATTATATTGAATCCAATCACGAATTTTGTGTCAAATAAGCAGTTTCAAGGTATGACTAAGAAAAGTGTAGGAAGGAACTGCAGATACTAGTTTACACCGAAGGTAGACACAAAATGCTGGAGTAACTCAACGGGACAGGCAGCATCTCTGGATAGAAGGAATGGGTGACGTTTCGGGTTGAGACCCTTCTTCTAAACTCCAGCATTTTGTATCTATCTTTTAATGATTAAGAAAATGTCTTTACTTGTGTGTATAATTACCATTACCTATTATGTTTATTTGTGCAATGTGAATTAATTAAAGCAAAAAAATAATTTCTATTAGTGTTGGCAGCACACTCTCAGTACGTTATTCTGGAATCTTTGCGTGTATGATACTGTAATACCCAAGTACATGAAGACTTATGGGCATGCATAGTGACCATGGAAAACATCTGATCTTTTCATCATTTGTACAAATTTGTCCTATGTTTGTACAAAGCATCCAAAATGTTGCACAAAACTTTAGAACTCATTGACTTTCAAATTAATCCTTCTTTCAATTTACTATATATTACACAAAATGAGGTCTTTTTTGCATTAGTGAGACCAAGTAACATTGGTTGACTGTTTTGTGAAATGTCTCTGTTCAGTAGATAAGTGAGTTTCTGAGAGTCACACAGCATGGAAACAGGCTTTTCCCCCCAACTCGTCCGTGACAACTAAGATGCCCCATCTAAGCACGTCCCACTTGCCCGCATTTTGCCCGTATTCCTCTAAACGTTTCCTAAACATATACCTGACTAAATGTCTTTTAACTACCTTCCCTGGCAGCTCGTTCAACACGTCCACCACCCTCCCTCCGTGTGATAAGGTTGTCCCTCAGTTTCCTAATGAAAATCTTTCCGCTCTCACCTCAAAACTTAAGGTGCCCTCGAATTCTTGATTCCCTGACCCTGGGAAAAAAAGTGCATCTGTTCTATTTATTCCGCTCATGATTTTGTACACCTCTCTAAGATCTCCCCTCAGCATCCGATAACAAGGAATATAGTCCGAACCTGCCTTCCCTGTAGCTCATGCCCTCGATTCCTGGCAATATCCTCAAAATCTCTGCACTCTTTCTAGCTTAATGGCTTCTTTTCTTCAGCAGAGTGATATTGTGCCTTTCTGTTTATTCCTCCACCCCATCCCAAGATGACATGAAGATGATCCTCAGATGATCCCATCCATCCTCAATTTCCCTCAGTTTTCCAATGACTCAAATAAGTTCAATCTGGAACCTCTCCCATGCCAGGCGAGAGCCATTGAATGGGAGATTATTGATTGACCAATGCTTGTTTTTCCACCTCTGCAGTTGTTCTATGAAACACATGGCCAAAGGTATTATGTGCAATAAAATTAAGGTCCAATAAACAATAATATATTATCATAATCCTATCTCGACAACAGAATAATACAGACCACGTCTTGCACAAGCATTTGTTTATTTTAATTATGTTTTGTACTAATGGCTTATTTTTCAGTCTACTTTCATTTTACTGTCTTGCAGAACTTAACATATAATTATGTTTTTGTGTTTTTGTCTTTGATTATGTGCCTGTGATGCTGTTGCAAACAAGATTTTCATTGTACCTATTCTTCGCAGGACAATAAATTTTACTTGACATTCCTGTGGGTTTAATGTGAAGAGAATTTATGAGTGATGAGCTTTAGTTTGAACTGTTATTGTAGGGAGAAACCCAACGTGGGGGGCACGGCACGGTGGCGCAGCGGTAGCGTTGCTGCCTCACAGCGCCAGAGACCCCGGTTCCATCCTGACTACCGGTGCTCTCTGTGCAGAGTTTGTACGTTCTCCCCGTGACCTGCGTGGGTTTTCCCCGGGTGCTCCAGTTTCCTCCCACACTCCAAAAATGTATAGGTTTATAGGTTAATTGGCTTTGGTGAAATATTGTAAATTATTCCTGGTGTGTGTAGGGTAGCGTTAGTATATGGGGACTGCAGGTCGGTGCGGACTTGGTGGACCGAAGGGCCTGTTTGCATGCTGTATCTCTAAACTAAACTAAACTAAACTAAACTGTTGGAATTCCAGGCCAACAGTTTGTGGGATAGGTTGCAGGACGTTGCAGGCCAAGTCAGTTTGATGGAGGCTCTGATCGGCTGCTGAGTGGGATTGGATTGTGTTCAGGTGGTGAGAATCAATATCATGGTCAGTTTGGAATACAGGAGAAATCAATTGAAAAGCAAGATAGACACAAAATGCTGGAGTAACTCAGCGGGACAGGTAGCATCTCTGGAGAGAAAGAATTGGTGACGTTTTGGGTCGAGACTCTTCTTCAGATATGAGGTCTCGACCCGAAACGTCACCCATTCCTTCTCTCCAGAGATGCTGCCTGTCCCATTGAGTTACTCCAGCATTTTGTTTCTTTCAACCAGCATCTGCAGTTCCTTCCTACTCAATTGAAAAGGATATATTTTTTCAATCTTAAAATTCACGTTTGCTTCCGAGTGTTTGCTTCCAAGTGCCAGACTCTATGAGTTGGGCTTTACTGTTTATTTGGATCTCCTCAGGAAAGGATGCAGAGAAGATTTACGAGGATGTTGCCAGGACTCGGGGGCCTGAGATATAGGGATATGGCTTGGACAAGAGGATGAGGGATGATCTTATAGAGGTGTACAAAATCATGAGAGGTATAGATCGGGTAGGTGCACAGAGTATCTTGCCCAGAATAGAGGAATCGAGAACCAGAAGACATAGGTTTAAGGGGGGGAAAATTTAATCGGAAAGTGAGGGGTAACTTTTTCCCACAAAGGCTGTAGGTGAATGGAACGAGCTGCCAGAGGAGGTAGTTGAGGCAGGTACTATGCTAGCTTTTATTCCAAGAGGGCTAGAATACAGAAAGAGGGATGGTGAGGCTCAATAAGGTGCTGGTCAGGCCGCATTTAGAGTATTGTGAGCAATTATGGGCACCGCATCTGAGGAAGGAGGTTTACAAGAATGATCCCAGGAATGAGTGGGTTAACGTACCATGAGCATTTGACGTCACTGGGCCTGTACTTGGTGGAGTTTAGAAGGATGAGGGGGGATCTCATTGAAACTGAATAGTGAAAGGCTTGAATAGAGTGGATGTGGGGAGGATGTTTCCACTAGTGGGAGAGTCGAGGACTACTCATAGCCTCAGAATTAAAGGACGTTCCTTTAGGATGTAGATGAGGAGGAATTTCTTTAGTCAGAGGGGGGTGAATCTGTGGAGTTTTTTCCCCTAAAAATATCCATTGACTTGGCCTCCACAGTCTCTGTGGCAGAGATAGATTCTTGATAAATAATTGTTTTACTCTTCATCTGCCTAATCTGCTTCATATTTCTCACATTTATAATTATTATTTTAGATTTTCAATAGTCAGGGCGTCAGGGGTTATGGAGAGAAGGCAGGAGAGTGGGTTATGAGGGAGCGATAGATCAGCCATGATTGAATGGTGGAGTAGACTTGATGGGCCGAATGGCCTAATTCTGCTCCTATCACTTACGACCTTAATATTATCGCAACGTTTAAGAAACATCTAGACCGGTACATGGATAGGGCAGGTTTAGAGGGATATGGGCAAAATGTAGGCAGGTGGGACTAATGTAGATGGGACTAATGTAGATGGGACATGTTGGCCAGTGTGGGCAGGTTGAGTCGAAGGGCCTGTTTCCATGCTGTATGTTTCCATGATTCTATGGCTCTATGACCCCTTCACCACAGAACTCATACTCTTAGGAAAAACCTGCTGCTCTTTGAAAGAATGTCCATTGGCCATCCATGCGTGCTCAAAATTTCTGAAAATAACTCCAAACTTGAATAGCATGCATGTTCATGCTTTGGTGTACAATGCATATGATCAATTAGGAAGCCATTTTGAAACCTTTGGTTTATGTAGTATGTGTTTAATGATGAGATTGGTAATAAAATACATTTCAATACAAGTGTCCTTTTATTGGACACTTTTCTGCCTTAATAGAGACCAAATTAAAATTAGCACTTTCAGATCATAATCGTTACATGTATTTTTGTGAGAGACATTGTGGTATTCTCATTTACAATTCCTCCAGACATCATTTTTTATTGGTACTATTACTATAATCAAGCTCGTGTCCACATTGTTTTTCCTATTTCTCAACCAAACTTTGCCTTTTTCTTCCCATTTTTCTTTTTCCTTTACATGCTGCAACTCTTAGCTATTCATCTTCTGATGTATCATTGATCAGAGGTGTTAAAATTGTTTTACTCTTCATCTGCCTAATCTGCTTCATATTTCTCGCATTTATAGTTATTATTTTAGATTTTCAATCGACAATGGACAATAGGTGCAGGAGTAGGCCATTCGGCCCTTCGAGCCAGCACCACCATTCACTGTGATCATTCTGACGATGCCAGCTGGCTTGTAGCATTTCCTAATCTATGTATCTCCCTCTCCCCTAACATCAGTCTGAAGAAGAGTCTCGAGAACCAGGGGACACAGTCTAAGAATAAAGGGGAGGCCATTTAAAACAGAGGTGAGAAGAAACAGAGATGAGAATAAAGAGAGTTATGAATTTGTGGAATTCTCTGCCACAGAAGGCAGTGGAGGCCAATTCACTGGATGAATTTAAAAGAAAGTTAGATAGAGCTCTAGGGGCTAGTGGAATCAAGGGATATGGGTTGAAGGCAGGCACAGGTTACTAATTGTGGATGATCAGCCATGATCACAATGAATGGTGGTGCTGGCTCGAAGGGCCAAATGGCCTCCTCCTGCACCTATTTTCTATGTTTCTATGTTTCTATGAGAAATTTCCATTTTTATTTCAGATTTCCAGTATTTATAGGGTTTTTTGTTTTGTTTTTAGGATAGTCATAGAATTCATTTATTCTAATCTTAACTGGGATCCAGTCATAGTAAGAAGTATAAAGAGCACAGAATTCTGAAACTGTATTCAATAAAACGTTTTTTTTACTTTGTATACTAGCCAAGCAAACACAGGAGTATCTGAAATGCCAGAGCATTCTTTGGTTGGAGGATGTTGAAACTGTGGAATTCATTACTGCAGACAGCTCTGGAGGCCAAGTCAATGAATATTTTTAAGGCATCTATATATATATATATCCATCTCTCCCTCTCTCTCTCTCTCTCTCTCTCTCTCTCTCTCTCTCTCTCTCTCTCTCTCTCTCTCTCTCTCTCTCTCTCTCGCTCTCTTTTTTAATTTTTTTAAATTTTTTATTCTCTCTCTCTCTCTCTCTCTCTCTCTCTCTCTCTCTCTCTCTCTCTCTCTCTCTCTCTCTCTCTCTCTCTCTCTCTCTCTCTCTCTCTCTCTATATATATATATATATATATAAGCCAAAACATTATGACCACTGACAGGTGAAGTGAATAACATTGGTTATCTTGTTACAATGGCACCTGTCGAGGGATGGGATATATTAGGCAGAATGTGAACAGTCAGTTCTTGAAGTTGATGTGTTGTGAAGTTATGAATTTATGAACACATTGAACACATGCTGTTCCGCTGATTGTCACTGCCGCACCAACATTACATAATAGATGAACAAACACAATGCATACTAACTTAAATGAAGGAGAATTGCAGTATTAATGAAAAGTGGTTCTGTTTGGCTTCACAAGAGTTGTTTAAAATCTAAATTTAGTTGTAGGAAATACAGTTGGGCAGCTGGGGGTGCACACATTTGTGTTAGTAATCATTATTCAGTTAAGCTTAGCTTAGTTATGGAAAAGATCAAAAATGAAATTGGTTGTGTATTGCTGCAAAGGCAATCCTGCTAAACGGAGCCGACACAAAAAGCTGGAGTAACTCAGCGAGTCAGGCAGCATCTCTGGAAAAAAGGAATAGGTGACGTTTCGGGACGAGACCCTTCTTCAGATTGAGAGTCAGAGGAAAGGGAAATGAGAGATATAGACGATGATATAGAGTGATATAAACCTGTGCCAGAGTCCAGAACAAGGGGCCACAGTTTAAGAATAAGGGGTAGGCCATTTAGAACTGAGACGAGGAAAAACTTTTTCAGTCAGAGAGTGGTGAATCTGTGGAATTCTCTGCCTCAGAAGGCAGTGGAGGCCAATTCTCTGAATGCATTCAAGAGAGAGCTGGATAGAGCTCTTAAGGATAGCGGAGTCAGGGGTATGGGGAGAAGGCAGGAACGGGGTACAGATTGAGAATGATCAGCCATGATCACATCGAATGGCGGTGCTGGCTCGAAGGGCCGAATGGCCTCCTCCTGCACCTATTGTCTATTGTCTATTGTGCCCTCTGGTTCTTGATTCCCCTACTTTGGGCAAGAGACTCTTTGTGTTTACCGATCTATTCTTTCAGGGAGGTGGTCTTGGAGGGGAGGAAGCTCCTCAAACTATGGAGCATCTTGGACAATACGCCTCACCCCCTCCATGATATACTGGGCAACCTGAAGAGTACCTTCAGCAACAGACTGGTTCCAATAAGATGTAGTACAGAACGCCAAAGGAGATCCTTTTTCCCATGTGGCCATCATATATATACAGCCGGAAACAGGCCCTTTCGGCCCACCAAGTCCGTGCTGCCCAGCGATCCCCGTACATTAACACTATCCTACACCCACTAGGGACAATTTTTTTTTTTACATTTACCCAGCCAATTAACCTACATACCTGTACGTCTTTGGAGTACATCAAACTGTACAACTCCTCCCCCTTCTGTCGTGGGGTAGACTGAGACTGACTCCCCACCCCAATCTTTGCACATCCCCAATCCTTTCTACTCGTCACTTTAATTTCATATATCTTGTTGTGTTTTATGACTGTTGGCAGACCAATTTCCCTCCTGGGATAAATAAACAAATGAATGAAAGATGAGCAAAAAAGTAGCGATGATCAAAGAAACGGTGTATTGTTGGCTGTTGGCTCGGCGATAATGAGTTATACAGGCAATGAAACTCCCCAGGACGACAGTGAAACTAGTACAACAACTAGAGTGGGGGTGGGACAGAGAGGAGGGAATGCAAGGGCTACTTGAAGTTAGAGAAACCAATATTCATAGCGCTGATCTAGACAGGAGTGAATGTGAACTGGAAACAGTGATGTGAAGAAAATCAAACTGGGCTATGCAAGACATTGAAGAAGGAGATTCAAGGGTCTTAAGATAATTGTGTTCTCACTGAGAGCAAGCATGGGACTAACAGATCTCGAGTCTTCTCGATGACACCATGCATAGACTGTCAGATAAGGCAAAAAGTCTGGCATCAAGCGTTTAAGCCGACAGAGAGCTAGGAACATAAGAAGTCATAGAAACATAGCAACATAGAAAATAGGCGCAGGAGGAGGCCATTTAGCCCTTCGAGCCAGCACCACCATTCATTGTGATCATGGCTGATCGTCCACAATCAGTAACCCATGCCTGCCTGCTCCCCATATCCCTTGATTCCGCTCGCCCCTACAGCTCCATCTAACTCTCTTTTAAATTCATCCAGTGAATTGGCCTCTAATGTATTCTTGGCAGAGAATTCCACTGAGTCACAACTCTCTGGGTGAAAAAGTATTTTTCTCACCTCAGTTTCAAATGGCCTCCCCTGTATTCTTAGACTGTGGCCCCTGGTTCTGGACTCCCCCAACATTGGGAACAATTTTCCTGCATCTAGCTTGTCCAGTCCTTTTATAATTTTATACCTTTCTATAAGTCCTTTTAATCCTTTGGGAGCCCAACTCTCTCCTCCTTTTGTTTGTATTTTAATACATTGCATTACGATTTCTCTTAATTATTTAATTATGTATGTCTATAAGTTAATAATTTAATTATTTCTATTTAATTATTTCTTCACCCAGAGAGTTGTGAATCTGTGGAATTCTCTACCACAGAAGGCAGTGGAGGCCAATTCACTGGATGTATTCAAGAGGGAGTTAGATATAGCTCTTAGGGCAAACAGAATCACGGGATATGGGGAGAAAGCAGGAACTGATTCTGGATGATCAGCCATGATCACATTGAATGGCGGAACTGACTTGAAGGGCCGAATGGCCTACTCCTGCACCTATTTTGTATGTTTCTATGTTTCTGCTGTTCATTCTGAACTGTAAAATTGATACTAAATTATCACAGCAAATATTCAATGGTGTGTTTCCCTTTTCCCTGACTTGTCTGAAGAAGGGTCTCGACCCGAAACGTCACCCATTCCTTCCCTCCAGAGATGCTGCCTGTCCCACTGAGTTACTCCAGCATTTTGTGTCCATCTTCACTGCTGTAAACCAGGAACTCCTCAAACAAAGACAAGCTGTGTAAAATATTATATTATGTTGTTTCACTAACAACTAAGCATGTTGAATTTACATGTTAACCTGTTCCTGAGCATTGGATGCATTACATGCGTCACAGACCATCTCATTTTTGCCAATTAACTGCTGCACTCATACTGTGATCACTATCTGATCCAGGATGTGGTAAAAAATGTTGATGCCCTGAAAATTTGCATTAGCCACTTGAAATGTTTAACAGGAAACAGCGGTCTCCAGTTCAATAAGTTTAAGCTGCCAAAAAGGTCAATTGTGTCTTTTACAATTTAGATCGTTTTGCAATTTAGATCTGCAATTCTATGTCTGTAAATTATTCAGCGTGTGCTTTGAGTTAAAAAACAGATAATTAAAGTAAAGAATTCCACGCATATACTTGCAGATATTTCTGCATTATTCACACAAAAACTTTAAATGCAGAGAATGTTTTTTTTCTTATCATCTAGTTTGGTTCACCTAGTTTAGTTTATTGTCACGTGAAAAACTTTTGTTGCATGCTAACCAGTCAGCAGAAAGGCAACACATGATTACAATCGAGCCATTTGGTATAACATTTGGTGATATGGTAATCATTTGGTATAACAACAATATAATCCTACTTTTTTGGTCCTTGTGTTAACGATTGCAACACGCAAACTCAGAAATGGCAATCCATCACCTTGTGTTGAAGCAGCTAGAACCTGCCATCTGTATGTAGCATGCTCATTTTGACCCAATTTGTACTAGTGTACACCAGTCTTAAGCATTTTACCTACTAACATTTCAGTTTATCCATAACTGCCAATTAACTGATATGCATGAAGTTAATTTCAAGAATTTTTGGTATGCTCGCTATCTGATTTCAGCTGGTCAGCCTTCTGAAATGGCTAAGCAATCCGCTCCTTACTAGCAAGTTGATTTCACAGTTCACAGCATATCATGCATAAAACCCTTCAAATTCTCTACACGTTTCCTGTTCCGAATTTATTGATATTTAGAGATACCACATGAAATCAGGTCCTTCGGCCCACCAAGTCCACACTGTCCACACTCATGAGTTTCATGTTATCCCACTTTCTCATCCACTGCCTGAACATCAGGGGCAACTTTACAGCAGCCAATTAAACTACAACCCCACACTTTTTTTGTGGTGTGGGAGGAAACAGTAGCATGTGGAGGAGAACATGCAAACTCCGTACAGACAGCACCCGAGGTCAGGTTCGAACCCAGGTCTCTGGTGCTGTGACACCACTCCTGAGAATTCCTGACTTAAGTTCCTTGATCAATCTCTTTTTCATATTTTGTAAACCAACTGTGCTAAATTGTGTTTGACAACATTCCCGCATTATCAAAATCCCTTGGGATTTCTTACTATTGAAATATACTATTTAAATGTCCAATTGTATTCTTGCCTCGTGAATAAAATAGTCCAGAGTGTAAATCTACACTTCTTGATGAACCAATTCTTCCATGTACACCAATACATAGCTTCCTATTTGAGAAAGACACAAGATGCTGGAGTAACTCAGCGGGTCAGGCAGCATCTCTGGAGAGAAGGAATGGGTGACGTTTCTGGTCGATACTCTTCTTCAGACTGATGCCAGGGGAGAGGAAGGCACATTGATAAGGAAGTGTAAGGTGTGCAAACAGGAAAAAAGGGAATGGAGATCAAAGAAAATGTAGAATACATCATTGTTAGCTGGGAGACGGCAACAACAAAGCAAACAGAGATAAAATGTAGTCGGAAACAGTAAGACTGGCCAGAGAACTTGGCAATCGGGAGGGGATGGAGAGAGAGGGAAAGCAAGGGTTACTTGAAATTAGAGAAATCAATGTTCATACTGCTGGTGTGTAAGCTGCCCAAACGAAATATGAGGTGCTGTTCCTCCAATTTGCGCAGGGCCTCACTCTGACAATGGAGGAGGCCCAGGACAGAAAGGTCACTGTGGGAATGGGAGGGGGAAGTTAAAGTTTTTAGCAACCGGTTTGAGAATATTGAGAATATTCATATTTGAGAATATTGTACAGCCGAAACACAGACATAGAAAATAGGTGCAGGAGTAGGCCATTTGAACCTTCGAGCCAACACCGTCATTCAAAATGATCATGGCTAATTATCTTAAATCAGTACCCCGTTCCTGCTTTCTCCCCATGTCCCTGGATTCCATTAGCCCTGAGAGTCAAATCTAACTCTCTCTTGAAAACCTCCAGTGAATTGGCCTCCACTACCTTCTGTGGCAGAGAATTCCACAGATTCCACAGAACTATCTGGGTGAAAATGTTTTTCCTCATCTCAGTACTACCCTTTATTCTTAAACTGTGACCCCTGGCTCTGGACTTCCCCAACACTGAGAACATTTTTGCTGCATCTAACCTGTCCAATCCCTTAACAATTTTATATGTTTCTACAAGATCCCCTCTCATCCTTCTAAAGAGACAACCTGGATCCTGGTATCAGAGAGACAACACACCATCCTGCAATCCTTTTTGCACCACGGTCTGTTTTTCTTACTGTAGACTCTGGGGCTTGCCTGCCTTCACTCTGCCCTGCTGTGCTTCAGAGCCAGACCTGGTACCACAGTAGGTGCACAAAGTTGCTGGAATAACTCAAAAGGTCAGGCAGCATCTCTGGAGGACATGCATAGGTGAGGTTTTGGGTTAAGACCCTTCTTTGGACTGACTGCTGGGGGTGGGGGAGAAGAAAGCTGGAAAAAGGGAGAGGCTGGAAAAGTGTGCCAGCTAATAGATCGACCCAGGTGAAGGGGACTTTTTGACCTGCAGATGGTTGGAATAAAGCTAGAGATGAGAACAATTGGTGTGACACAGGTCTGAAGAGTTCCTGATTGTGAAGCCGGGGAGAGGTAATGTAACACGGTGGAGGAGGGAGGGGTAGGAGAGGAGAAATAGATGGGAGTCTGTTTATACCATCCTACACACACTGCCGACAATGTAAACTTATACCAAGCCAATTAACCTACAAACCTGTTCGTCTTTGGAGTGTGGGAGGATACCCAAGATCTGGGAGAAAACCCGCGTGGTCATCGGGAGAACGTACAAACTATGTACAGACAGCACCCGTAGCCAGGATCGAACCCGGTTTCTGGCGCTGTAAGCGTGGTAGGGCAGCAACTCTACCACTGTGCCACCTCGAGGCTTCCTTGTCGAAGCCTCTCAAGTCAAATCCTCAACACATCCTCAAAACAAAACACTCACACCTCCAAACAAAGCCTCCCCCAAAATGGCCGCTCCCAACAGGCCTCTCCTTCACAATGATAGTCATAGAGCCATACAGCATGGAGCCAGGCCATTTGGCCTAGCTCAGGCATGCTAGCTATGATGTCCCATCCATCTATTCCAATTTGCCCACGTTTGGCCCATATCCCTTGAAAAGTCTCCTATCCATGCATGTGACCATGTGCCTTTTGCATGCTGTTATCGCATAGCCTCAACTACCTCCTCTGGTAGCTTGTTCCATACACCTACCACCTTCGTTGTAGGAAGCAGCGGGTGGTGGTGAAAGATTGTTTTCCAGACTGGGTGTCGAAGACTAATGATGTGCCTCAGGAATCAGTGCAGGCCCCATTGCTGTTTGACATCTATATCTATATAGTCCATCTATTCAATGATTAGTAAGCCATGATTAGTACATTTACAGATTTGATTAAAATAGGTAGTTATCACGAATTATTGTGGAATATTGGTCAGTTGGGCAAGTGGACTGAGGAATGGCAATGGAATCTATTTTGGATAAGTGTAAGTATGAACTGTTGCATTTTGGCATGTCAAACCAGGGCAGGACCTTTCCAGAGAACAATAGGACACTGAGAGTGTTGTACAACAGAGGGATCCAGCAATATAAGGACATTGTTTCCTGAAAGTGGCAGTGCAAGTTGATAGTGTGGTGAAGAAGGCTTTGGGCACATTTGCCTTCATCAGTCGGGGTATTGAGTATAGACGTTGGTATGTTAATGTTAATGTTCAAAAGTCTCGGCCGCGGGACTTTTCATCGCTGGTGCGGCTTGGCCGCTGGACTTAACATCGCCCGGTGCAGCTTGGCCGCGGGGCCTTCCATCGCCCGATGCGGCTCGGCCGCTGGGCTTAACAGTGCCCGGTGCGGCTTGGCCGCGGGGCCTTCCATCGCCCGGTGCGGCTCGGCCGCGGGACCTAACATCGCCCGGCGCGGCTCGGCCGCGGGGACTCCCATCCCCTTGCGGGGACTGTGCGGGTCGGTCGGGGACGAGCTGTCTGTCCGTGGGCGTGGGGAAGAGAGTGGAAGTTTTGTTGCCTCCATCACAGTGAGGGGGTGTTTGGAGTCACTGTGATGGACGTTTGTGTTGGGGTCATGTGTCTTGTGTTCTTTTTTTTGTGTGACTGCTATGTAGTTTCGTTCGGTACCTTGGTACCAAATGACAAATAAAGCTCTGTTGAACTGTTGAAGTTGCTGCATTTGGCCAATTGTGTTCAGCTTTGACCAACCTGTTATAGGAAAGATGCCAATAGCCTGGAAACATTGCAAACATTTATGAGGATGTTAAATGGACTCAAGGACCTGAGCTATAGGACAGGATTGGATGTTATGCCTTGGAGTGCAGGAAGCTGCTGATCTTATGGTGATGTGTAAAGGGGGAACAGATAGGGTGAATGCCGAGATTATTTTTCCCAGGGTTGGAGAATCAATAACTAGGGGGCGCCACACAATGGCTGCCTCACCAACGGTCTGTCTTCGTCTTTTTCCTTCTTTGTGTTTTTAGTTTGTTGTAAAGTGTATGTTTCAGCTTATCTTTAGTTTTTGTATTTGTGGAGGGTGGGGGAAACTTTTTAAATCTCTTTCCTCAACGGAGTTGCGACTTTTTCCGTGTCGTATCTCCGTCCGCACTGCGGCCTTACATCGTGGAGTTGGCGGTCCCTTGTTTGGGACTTCGAGAGCTCCAAACCGTGGAGCCTGCAGACTTTAACATCTCGGAGCGGGCGATCCCTTTGCCAGGGGTCGGCCTATGTTGCTCCAATCTGCGGGAGCTGCGGACTTTAACATCGTGGAGCTCACGGCCTCTGGTTAGGGACTGATTTCGGGGACTCCAAGGAGCAGGAGTTTCGACCGTTCCGATGTGGGAGCTTAGACCGCCCCGACGTGGGAGATCGATCGCCAACTGCGGATGGTTCGATTCCCCCGACCGTGGGAGGAAAGGAGGAAAGAAGATAAGACTTTATTGCCTTCCATCACAGTGGGGAGTGTAGAGGAGCCGCTGTGGTGGATGTTTATGTCAATTTTTTATGATTATGATTATGATTATGATTAAAGGCCTTAGGTTTAATGTGAGAGGGTAAGGCTTAACAGGAACCTGAGTTGAGTTGATTTTAGTTTATTGTTACATGTATCGAGGTACAGTGAAAAGCTTTTGTTGTGTGCTAACCAATGGGCAGAAAGACAACACATGATTACAATTGAGCCATTCACAGTGTACAGATACGTGATACAGGGAATAACATGAATAACATTTAGTGCAGGATAAAGCCAGTAAAGTCCGATCATAGATAGTCCGAGGGTCTTCAATGAGGTAGATAGTACTTCAGAACTGCTCTCTAGTTGCAGTAGGATGGTTCAGTTGCCTGATAACAGCTGGGCAGAAATTGTCCCTGAATCTGGAGGTGTGCGTTTTGACACTGAGGGACAAGTTTTACATACTGAGGGTGAGAGTAAATGCAATGAGCTGCCAGAGGACATAGTTGAGCCAGGTACAATAACAATATTTAAAAGACATTTGGACAGGTATATGAATAGGAAAGGTTTGGTGGGTTGTGGCCAAATGAGGACAAATGGGATAAGATTAGATGGGGCATCTTGGTCAGCATAGACGTGTTGGGCCAAAGGGCCTGTTTCCATGTTGTGTGATTTTATGAATATAAAACAAAATGTAGGCAAGTCAAAAAATCATTCCTGCCTGTTTTGTTTCTCACAAACTACATTAGTCAACATTTGTTTTAATGTACAGCTCCACCAAAACACTGTTGCTGATTTTTTTTTCTTCTCAATTTAGAGGAATGATTTTTTGAGACAAATGGTAGATAGCTAAAATGTGTAGCAAGGAACTGCAGGTGCTGGTTTAAACCGAAAAAAGACACAAAATGCTGGAGTAACTCAGAGGGACAAGCAGCATCTCTAGACAGAAGGGATGGGTGACGTCTTCGCTAGATAGTTAAAGACATATTCTATGTTTCCAAAGAGTATGTCAAATTTCAAACACTGCAGTTAAATTTCTGCCATTTACTCAAAAAGTGATTGCAAACTGGGTTATTAAGCAACCTTTTTAAGATATACCATTTCAGAAGAAAAGCTCTCTTGTGTCTGAAGAAGGGTCTCGACCCGAAACGTCACGCATTCCTTCTCTCCAAAGATGCTGCCCGTCCCGCTGAGTTACTCCAGCATTTTGGTGTCTATCTTTGATTTAAACCAGCATCTGGCAGTTCTTTCCTGCACACACCATTGTAATTATTTTGGTTATTCCTTCCATAATTCTGTACCTCTAATATCATTTCCTTTTTTTCCGCAGCTTTGCATGGACTCAGAATAGAGTACGATGCAAATGTGGCTGCATCTCCCGGTGAGAATGTCACATTAAAATGCATTCTATCAGGACATGCGAATACTTCAGTTGTGCAGATCCAATGGGCAAAAGAAACTAATACTGGCTCACAAATAATGTTAATTGCAAATAAACATTTCGGCATCCATCGCTATCTGGACTCCCTTGACTTTGAATCCCGCTCACCAACCGATGGAACGGCAAATATTTCTGTCGTGAACGTACAAGTGTCTGCCTCTGGAACGTACACTTGCTCAGTAGTCACCTTTCCAGATGGAAGCTTCAAGGCATCAATCGTTCTCACTGTCGCCAAAAAAGGTAAGGTAGCAAATTGCTTTTCTCCGAAAAGATTCCAGCAAATGATTGTTAAATACGAATAGTTCAGTTCAATTCAGTTTCAGTCTAGTTTATTGTCACCTGTACAGTGAAAAGTTTTTGTTGCCTGCTATCCAGTCAGCAGAAAGACAGACAATCCATGATTACAATCGAGCCATTTACAGTGTACAATTACATGATGAGGGAATAACGTTTCGTGCATGGCAAGGCCAGTAAAGTCAGGTCAAGGATAGTCCGAGGATCACCAATGAGGTAGATAATAGTTCAGCACTGCTCTCTGGTTGTGCTGGATGGTTCAGTTGCCTGATAACAGCTGGGAAGAAACAGTCCCTGTATCTGGAGGTGTGCGTTTTCACACTTCTATACCTTTTGTCTGATGGGAGAGGGGAGAAGAGGCTTAGTCCATTAAACTTTCTCCCTTTCATCTTATAGCTATGCTCTCTAGTGTTGAACATTTCCACCCTTGGAAAAAACCCTATTTGTGCCTCTCATAATGTTATATACTTCTATCAAGCCTCCCGTCAACCTCTGACATTCTGGAGAAAACAACCCAAGTCCAGCCAACAATCAATTGCTATAATAGATCAGGATAGTGCACTAAAAAAAAAACCTCATACAGCAGTGGCTCACATTGTGAAGCTGTGTGAGGAAATCCAAAGTGCTCCCTGACTCAAAATACATACAGCATTTTATAATATTTGCATTAAATTCGTTACGTGGATTTACGTCTTTGCAATGAGTCACCAGTAACCCATATTTAATTGCAATCTTAGATCTTTGTTTCATCTCTATTGTTCAGACTGCTGGAACTTTTCTTCCTGTGCTCAGAAAGCCATTCTCCCATTTGTCCTCTAAATGAGCGTTGCAATGTGATTCCTCATATGTTATGATCAACTTTATTGCCCTCAGCCTTGTTTATTTTTGCTCCAGCTAAGTATGCTTATAATTAAACATTAATCTGATTCTCCCCTCTTTTACCATGAGCCATAACTTACCTGTATTACAAGCAGATTACAAAGATGGTCCCGCCACACTAGTCCCACCTGGCCATGCTGGGCCCATGCCCCATAAACCTAAACTTGCGTACCTGTCCAAATGTCTTTTAAATGCTGTTATATTACTTGCCTCAACTACCTCCTCTGGCAGCTCATTACATACACCCTCCGCACTCTGTGTGTAAAAACTTGCCCTCTGGGTTCCTGTTAAATCTTTCCCCTCTCATCGTGAACCTCTCTGGTTCTTAATTTCCCAACTCTGGCTAAAAGATTCTGTGCATTCACCCTATCTATTCCCTTGGTGATCTTGTACGCCTCCATAAAATCTCCTCTCACCCTCCTGAGCCCCAAGGAATAAAGCCCTAGCTTGCCCAACCAACCTCTCCCCATGGCACATGTCCTCAGGTCCTGGCAACATCCTCATAAATCATTCTTATAATGAAATCCAGAAATTTCTACAAAAATCCTTCCTGATGGCTCTTAGCCACACACAAATAAACCATATTAAATAACACCATCAACTATCCTGCTGATAGTGGTTGCTGCCTGTCTAACTCATCTACTACCTGCTTGACAGATTTTCAATGTCTCACATTTCTTTCCATTTTGCCAAAATTAAAAAAAAATCAAACCAATTACAGTCAATAACTGTGCAAATTCTAATGTGTTCAATATTATCCTAATCTATTTCCAGGGCCTTTCCCACCAAGTATATTTTTTCAAAATATCACCTGCCTTTGTGCCAAAGATACTAGAGGAGCAAGATAGACCGCTCGACCCTAAAAACCGTGGTTATGTCATGATGCCATTTTAGTAGGTGGAAACTTGCAGAAATGTTTAAAAAGAAAAATAACAAAAACCTGTGAATTGATAGATGAGAAATATTCTGCATTTTAATGGTATCATCACACGTACTGTTCCCCAAAACACTGATTACACTGCGAGAGGCATAACGAAGGGTGGGTTTTGCCTACTAAAATGGCTCCTTTGCGTACTACACTTCAGTATAGGCGATTTCAACAGAGTGGTCCATCTTGTTCCTCTAGTATCTTTGCTTTGTGCTATGCTTCTGAATAGTCTTGCAGCTCTTTGACTAATCGTGAACCACCAATGCACCCTTCTTCACCAGTGCCATTCAGTGAGCATTGTGGCGTGGTAGTGGTGGAAGCTTGGTCACAATAAATCTCAATGTCTCACATGCTCACATTTCACAAAGGGCAGCATGGTGGCGCAGCGGTAGAGTTGCTGCCTTACAGCGCTTGCAGCGCCGGAGGCCCTGGTTTGACCCTGACTACGGGTGCTGCCTCTATTAAGATTGCACATTCTTCCCATGACTGCGTGGGTTTTTCTCCGAGATCTTCGGTTTCCTCCTAACTTCGAAGACGTACAGGTTTGTAGGTTAATTGGCTTGGTGTATGAGTAAATTGTCCCTAGTGTGTGTAGGATAGTGTTAAAGTGCAGGGATCGCTGGTCGGTGTGAAGGATGAGAGGAGATCTTATCGAAACGTATAAGATTATTAAGGGGTTGGACACGTTAGAGGCAGGAAACATGTTCCCAATGTTGGGGGAGTCCGGAACCAGGGTGCCACAGTTTAAGAATAAGGGGTAGGCCATTTAGAACTGAGATGAGGAAAAACTTTTTCAGTCAGAGAGTTGTGAATCTGTGGAATTCTCTACCTCAGAAGGCAGTGGAGGCCAATTCTCTGAATGCATTCAAGAGAGAGATAGATAGAGCTCTTAAGGATAGCGGAGTCAGGGGGTATGGGGAGAAGGCAGGAACGGGGTACTGATTGAGAATGATCAGCCATGATCACATTGAATGGCGGTGCTGGCTCGAAGGGCCGAATGGCCTCCTCCTGCACCTATTGTCTATTGTCTATTGTGGACTCGATGGGCCGAAGGGCCTGTTTCCGCGCTGTATCTCAAAAGTAAACTGTAGGAATTCCAGGCTAACAGTTTGATTCCAGTGCCATGTGCTAGTGAGGGTAGAAACGGGAAGGTAGTGGGGATGAATGTGTGGCTGAAGAGTTGGTGCAGGGGGCAAGGATTCAGATTTCTAAACCATTGGGATCTCATCTAAGGCAGAGGCGAACTGTACAGGAGTGGTGGTTTGCACCTGAATTGGCAGGTAGGCTTGCTAGTGTTACATGGTTGGGTTTAAACTAGATTGTCAGGGGGGTGATATCCAATGTAGGACCCGGGCAAGTGAGAGGCTGGAAGTTGGTTTGGAGGGTGCTGGGAGAATGTTTAGCGGATAAAATAGACAGGAGAAAGACAGGGAGCGAGGGGGGACATTTGGTTGATCCTTAAGTATAAGAAAATAACTGCAGATGCTGGTACAAATCGATTTATTCACAAAATGCTGGAGTAACTCAGCAGGTCAGGCAGCATCTCGGGAGAGAAGGAATGGGTGACGTTTCGGGTCAAGACCCTTCTTCAGATCCTTAACTGGTTGATCCTTAGCTGGTTGATCCTTAACCTGGATTCCACACGGCTAGTGTGGAATACAGGACTCTCTTTGAGATCAATTCTAAAGGAAAGAAATCGAAAAAGAAATCAAACTTAAACCACAAATAAGGCAAAACAAACTACATGCTTCAAATTCTGTTCCTTCAGAACCTTTGCAGATAACTGAAAAACTGAAATAAAAAGTTAATTTTCACTGAGAAAACTTCTAACATATAGTCCAAAGGATAAAATATAACTGCCTCTTCAGACACAAGAGATATTGCAAATGTATTCATTTATTGCATTTATTTAAATGTTTTTTCAATACAGATTTAACAAATAAATAACAGCCTTTTCCCCATCAATTACTTCAAGCATTTTCTCCTCACACGTAAATCAAAATTAATTCACAATTTGCCACACCTCATGCTGTGTGTGAAAACTCAGAGATCATTCACACATTTCAAATGCAATGTAATTTTCACTCTAAAATCTGAACAAAGAGTAAACCACAATCCCACACGCATCTCGAGGAAATCATCCAAACATTTAAGGCTTTGATACACAAAAATGCTAGAAGCTATCGTTCTTACAAAGATATACAATCAAGCATTCCTACATGAACAAAAACCTAATTCTACATGACCTAATTCTCCTCCTGTGATTTCTGAATTTATGAACTTATGAAAACGGAGTGTTAGGGGCAGGTCTGAGATGCCAATGCCTCTTTCAGTCCATGGACAACGTAGGGCTTGTAACCCACACACACAGTGGCAGAGACTGAGCCACCAGGATCATTCAGAGAC